>NC_092772.1:15249596-15518578 GCF_047496795.1 Chiloscyllium punctatum
CCCACTCTGTCAATGTGACACTCTCAGGGAAGAGCAGACTGACCGCACTCTGTCAATGTGAGACTCTCAGGGAAGAGCAGACTGACCCCACTCTGTCAAAGTAACACACCCATAGAAGAACAGACTGACCCCACTCTGTCAATGTAACCTACCCAGGGAAGAGCAGACTGACCCCACTCTGTCAAGGTATCACACCCAGGGGAGAGCAGACTGAACCAACCCTGTCAATGTAACTCACCCAGAGAAGAGCAGACTGACCTCACTCCGTCAATGTTATACACCGCGGGAAGAGCAGACTGACCCCACTCTGTCAATGTAACACACCCAAGGAAGAGCAGTCTGACCCCACTCTGTCATTGTAACACACCCAGGGAAGAGCAGATAGACCCCTCTCTGTCAATGTAACTCACCCAGGGAACAGAAGATTGACCTCACTCGGTCAATGTAACATACCCAGGGAAGAGCAGACTAACCCCATTCTTTCAATGTAACACACCCAGGGAAGAGCAGACTGACCCCACTCTGTCAATGTCACGCACCCAGGGAAGAGCAGACTGACCTCACCCTGTCAATGTAACACACCCAGGGAAGAGCAGACTGTCCCCACTCTGTCAATGTAACACACCCAGGGAAGAGCAGACTGACCCCTCTCCCTCCGTGTAACTCACCCAGGGAAGAGCAGACTGACCCCACTCTTTCAATGTAACACACCCAGGGAAGAGCAGACTGACCCAACTCCATCAAAGTAACACACCCGGTGAAGAGCTGACTGACCACACCTTGTCAATGTAACGCAGCCAGGGAAGAGCAGACAGACCCCACTCTGTCAATGTAACACACCCAGGGAAGAGCAGTCTGACCCCACTCTGTCAATGTAACACAACCAGTGAAGGGCAGACTGAACCCACTCTGTCAAAGTAACACACCCAGAGAAGAGCAGACTGACCCCACTCTGTCAATGTAAAACACCCAGAGAAGAGCGGACTGACCCCACTCTGTCAATGTAACCCACCCAGTGAAGAGCAGACTGACCCCTCTCCCTCCATGTAACTCACCCAGGGAAGAGCAGACTGACCGCACTCGGTCAATGTCACACACCCAGGGAAGAGCAGATTGACCCCAATCTGTCAATGTGACACTCTCAGTGAAGAGCAAACTGACCCCACTCTGTCAATGTGACATTCTCAGGGAAGAGCAGACTGACCGCACTCTGTCAATGTGAGACTCTCATGGAAGAGCAGACTGACCCCACTCTGTCAAAGTAACACACCCAGGGAAGAGCAGACTGACCCCACTCTGTCAATTCAACATACCCAGGGAAGATCAGACTGACCCCACTCTGTCAATGCAACACACCCAGGGAAGAGCAGACTGACCCTACACTGTCAATGCAACACACCCAGGGAAGAGCAGACTGACGCCACTCTGACAATGTAACCCACCCAGGGAAGAGCAGACTGACCCCACTCTGTCAATATAACACACCCAGGGAAGAGCAGACGGACCCCACTCTATCAGTGTAACACACCCAGGGAAGAGCAGACTGACCACACTCTGTCAATGTAACACACCCAGGGAAGAGCGGACTGACCCCACTCTGTCAATGTAACCCACCCAGTGAAGAGCAGACTGACCCCTCTCCCTCCATGTAACTCACCCAGGGAAGAGCAGACTGACCCCATTCTGTCAATGTAACCCACCCAGGGAAGAGCAGACTGACCGCACTCAGTCAATGTAACCCACCCAGGGAAGAGCAGACTGACCCCACTCTGTCATTATCACAGACCCAGGGAAGAGCAGACTCACCCAACTCTGTCAATGTAACACACCCAGGGGAGACCAGTGTGACCCCTCTATATCAATGTAACTCACCTAGGGAAGAACAGACTGACCCCACTCTGTCAAAGTAACACACTCAGGGAAGAGCAGACTCTTCCCACTCTGTCAAAGTAACACACTCAGGGAAGAGCAGACTGACCTCACTCTGTCAATGTAACACACCCAGGGAAGAGCAGACTGTCCCCACTCTGTCAATGTAACACACCCAGGGAAGAGCAGACTGACCCCACTCTGTCAATGTAACACACCCAGGGAAGAGTAGACTGACCCCTCTCCCTCCGTGTATCCCACCCAGGGAAGAGCAGACTGACCCCACTCTTTCAATGTAACACACCCAGGGAAGGGCAGACTGACCCCACTCCATCAATGTAACACACCCGGTGAAGAGTAGACTGACCACACCCTGTCAATGTAACGCACCCAGGGAAGAGCAGACAGACCCCACTCTGCCAATGTAACACACCCAGGGAAGAGCAGACTGACCCCACTCTGTCAATGTAAAACACCCAGAGAAGAGCGGACTGACCCCACTCTGTCAATGTAACCCACCCAGTGAAGAGCAGACTAACCCCTCTCCCTCCATGTAACTCACCCAGGGAAGAGCAGACTGACCGCACTCGGTCAATGTCACACACCCAGGGAAGAGCAGACTGACCCCAATCTGTCAATGTGACACTCTCAGTGAAGAGCATACTGACCCCACTCTGTCAATGTGACACTCTCAGGGAAGAGCAGACTGACCGCACTCTGTCAATGTGAGACTCTCAGGGAAGAGCAGACTGACCCCACTCTGTCAAAGTAACACACCCAGGGAAGAGCAGACTGACCCCACTCTGTCAATGCAACACATCCAGGGAAGAGTAGACTGACCCTACACTGTCAATGCAACACACCCAGGGAAGAGCAGACTGACGCCACTCTGACAATGTAACCCACCCAGGGAAGAGCAGACTGACCCCACTCTGTCAATGTAACACACCCAGGGAAGAGCAGACTGACCCCACTCTGTCAGTGTAACACACCCAGGGAAGAGCAGACTGACCCCACTCTGTCAATGTAACACACCCAGGGAAAAGCGGACTGACCCCACTCTGTCAATGTAACCCACCCAGTGAAGAGCAGACTGACCCCTCTCCCTCCATGTAACTCACCTAGGGAAGAGCAGACTGACCCCATTCTGTCAATGTAACCCACCCAGAGAAGAGCAGACTGACCGCACTCAGTCAATGTAACCCACCCAGGGAAGAGCAGACTGACCCCACTCTGTCATTATCACAGACCCAGGGAAGAGCAGACTCACCCAACTCTGTCAATGTAACACACCCAGGGGAGACCAGTGTGACCCCTCTATATCAATGTAACTCACCTAGGGAAGAACAGACTGACCCCACTCTGTCAAAGAAACACACTCAGGGAAGAGCAGACTCTTCCCACTCTGTCAAAGTAACACACTCAGGGAAGAGCAGACTGACCTCACTCTGTCAATGTAACACACCCAGGGAAGAGCAGACTGTCTCCACTCTGTCAATGTAACACACCCAGGGAAGAGCAGACTGACCCCACTCTGTCAATGTAACACACCCAGGGAAGAGTAGACTGACACCTCTCCCTCCGTGTATCTCACCCAGGGAAGAGCAGACTGACCAAACTCTTTCAATGTAACACACCCAGGGAAGAGCAGACTGACCCCACTCCATCAATGTAACACACCCGGGTAAGAGCAGACTGACCCCACCCTGTCAATATAACGCACCCAGGGAAGAGCAGACTGACCCCACTCTGTGAATGTAACACAACCAGGGAAGGGCAGACTGACCCCACTCTGTCAATGTAACATACTCAGGGAATAGTTTTCTGACCCCACTCTGTCAATGTATCACACCCAGGGGAGAGCAGACTGACCCCACCCTGCCAATGTAACTCACCCAGGGAAGAGCAGACTGACCTCACTCTGTCAATGTAACACACCGCGGGAAGAGTAGACTGACCCCACTCTGTCAATGTAACACACCCAAGGAAGAGCAGTCTGACCCCACTCTGTCATTGTAACACAGCCCGGGAAGAGCAGACTGACCCCTCTCTGTCAATGTAACTCACCCAGGGAACAGAAGATTGACCTCACTCTGTCAATGTAACATACCCAGGGAAGAGCAGACTAACCCCACTCTGTCAATTTAACACACCCAGGGAAGAGCAGACTGACCCCACTCTGTCAATGTAACACACCCAGGGAAGAGCAGACTGACCCCACTCTGTCAATGTCACGCACCCAGGGAAGAGCAGACTGACCGCAATCTGTCAATGTAACACACCCAGGGAAGGGAAGATTGATCCCACTGTGTCAATGTAACACACCCAGTGAAGAGCAGACTGACCCCACACTTTCAATGTAACACATCCAGAGAAGAGCAGACTGACAGCACTCGGTCAATGTAAACCACCCAAGGAAGAGCAGACTGACCCCTCTCTGTTAATGTAACACACCCAGGGAAGAGCAGATTTACCCCACTCTGTCAATGTAACAGACCCAGGGAAGAGCAGACTGACCCCACTCTGTCAATCTAACACACCCAGGAAGAGCAGACTGACCCCATTCTGTCAATGTAACACACCCAGGGAAGGACAGACTGACCCCACTCTGTCAATGTCAGACACCCAGGGGAGAGCAGACTTACCCCACTCTGTCAATGTAACACACCCAGGTAAGAGCAGATTGACCCCAATCTGTCAATGTAACACACCCAGGGAAGAGCAGACTGACCACACTCTGTCAATGTAACACACCCAGGGAAGAGCAGACAGACACCGTTCTGTCAATGTAACACAGCCAGGGAAGAACAGACTGACCCCACTCTGTCAATGTAACACACCCAGGGAAGAGCAGGCTGACCCCACTCTGTCAATGCAACACACCCAGGAAAGAGCAGACTGACCCCACTCTGTCAATGTAACACACCCAGGGAAGAGCAGATTGACCCCACTCTGTCAATGTAACACACCCAGGGAAGAGCAGACTGACCCCACTCTGTCAATGTAACACACCCAGGAAAGAGCAGACCGACCCCGTTCTGTCAAATTAACAAACCCAGAGAAGCGCAGACTGACCCCACTCTGTCAATGTAACACACCCAGAGAAGAGCGGACTGACCCCACTCTGTCAATGTAACCCACCCAGTGAAGAGCAGACTGACCCCTCTTCCTCCATGTAACTCACCCAGGGAAGAGCAGACTGACCGCACTCTGTCAATGTAACACACCCAGGGAAGAGCAGATTGACCCCAATCTGTCAATGTAACACACCCAGGGAAGAGCAGACTGACCCCACTCTGTCAATGTAACACACCCAGGGAAGAGCAGACAGACCCCGTTCTGTCAATGTAACACACCCAGGGAAGAACAGACTGACCCCACTCTGTCAATGTAACACACCCAGGGAAGAGCAGACTGACCCCACACTGTCAATGTAACACACCCAGGGAAGAGCAGACTGACCCCACTCTGTCAATGTAACACACCCAGGGAAGAGCAGACAGACCCCGTTCTGTCAAAGTAACAAACCCAGAGAAGCGCAGACTGACCCCACTCTGTCAATGTAACACACCCAGAGAAGAGCGGACTGACCCCACTCTGTCAATGTAACCCACCCAGTGAAGAGCAGACTGACCCCTCTTCCTCCATGTAACTCACCCAGGGAAGAGCAGACTGACCGCACTCTGTCAATGTCACACACCCAGGGAAGAGCAGACTGACCCCAATCCGTCAATGTGACACTCTCAGTGAAGAGCAGACTGACCCCACTCTGTCAATGTGACAGTCTCAGGGAAGAGCAGACTGACCACACTCTGTCAATGTGAGACTCTCAGGGAAGAGCAGACTGACCCCACACTGTCAAAGTAACACACCCAGGGAAGAACAGACTGACCCCACTCTGTCAATGTAACCCACCCAGGGAAGAGCAGACTGACCCCACTCTGTCAATGCAACATACCCAGGGAAGATCAGACTGACCCCACTCTGTCAATGCAACACACCCAGGGAAGAGCAGACTGACCCCACTCTGTCAATGTAACACACCCAGGGAAGAGCAGACTGACCCCACCCTGTCAATGTAACACACCCAGGGAAGAGCAGACACACCCCACTCTGTTGATGTAACATACTCAGGGAATAGCAGTCTGACCCCACTCTGTCAATGTATCACACCCACGGGAGAGCAGACTGAACCAACCCTGTCAATGTAACTCACCCAGGGAAGAGCAGACTGACCTCACTCTGTCAATGTTACACACCGCGGGAAGAGCAGACTGACCCCACTCTGTCAATGTAACACACCCAAGGAAGAGCAGTCTGACCCCACTCTGTCATTGTAACACAGCCAGGGAAGAGCAGTCTGACCCCTCTCTGTCAATGTCACCCACACAGGGAAGAGCAGACTGACCCCACTGTGTCAATGTAACAGACCCAGGGAAGATCAAACTGACCCCACTCTGTCAAGGAAACACACCCAGGGAAGAGGAGACTGATCCCACTCTGTCAATGTAACCCACCCAAGGAAGAAAACACTGAGCCCACTCTGTCAATGTAACACACCCAGGGAAGTGCAGACTGACCCCACTCTGTCAATGTAACACACCCAGGGATGAGCAGACTGACCCCACTCTGTCAATGTAACACTCTCAGGGAAGAGCAGACTGACCCCACTCTGTGAATGTATCCCACCCAGGGAAGAGCAGACTGACCCCGCTCTGTCAATGTAACACACCCAGTGAAGAGCAGACTCACCCCACTCTGTCTATGTAACATACTCAGGGAAGAGCAGACTGACCCCACTCTGTCAATTTTACACACCCAGGGAAGAGCAGACTGACCCCACTCAGTCAATGTAAACCACCCAGAAAAGAGCAGACTGACCCCACTCTGTCAATGTATCCCATCCAGGGAAGAGCAGACTGACCCCACTCTGTCAATGTAACACACCCAGGGAAGAGCAGACTGACCCCACTCTGTCAAAGTAACACACCCAGGGTAGAGCAGACTGACCCAACTCTGTCAATTTAATACACTCAGGGAAGAGCAGACTGACCCCACTCTGTCAATGTATCCCACCCAGGCAAGAGCAGAATGACCCCGCTCTGTCAATGTAACACACCCAGGGAGGCGCAGACGGACCCCACTCCGTCAATGTAACACACCCAGGGAAGAGCAGATTGACTCCACTCTCTCAATGTAACCCACCCAGGGAAGAGCAGACTGACCCCACTCTGTCAATGTAACACACCCAGGGAAGAGCAGACTGACCCCTCTCTTTCAATGTAACCCACCCAGGGAAGAGCAGACTGACCCCAATCTGTAAATCGAACACAACCAGGAAAGAGAAGACGAACGCGACTCTGTCAATGTAACACACCCAGGGAAGAGCAGACTGACCTCACTCTGTCAATGTAACACACCCAGGGAAGATCACACTGACCCCACTCTATCAATGAAACACACCCAGGGAAGAGCAGACTGATCCCACTCTGTCAATGTAACACACCCAGGGATGAGCAGACTGACCCCACTCTGTCAATGTAACACACCAGGGAAGAGCAGACTGACCCAACTCTGTTAACGTAACCCAACCAGGGAAGCGCAGAATGAACTCACTCCGTCAATGTAACACACACAGGGAAGAGCAGACTGACCACACTCTGTCAATGTAACACACCCAGGGAAGAACAGACTGACCCCACTCTTTCAATGAAACACACCCAGGGAAGAGCAGACTGACCTCACTCTGTCAATGTAACACACCCAGGGAAGATCACACTGACCCCACTCTATCAATGAAACACACCCAGGGAAGAGCAGACTGATCCCACTCTGTCAATGTAACACACCCAGGGATGAGCAGACTGACCCCACTCTGTCAATGTAACACACCAGGGAAGAGCAGACTGACCCAACTCTGTTAACGTATCCCAACCAGGGAAGCGCAGAATGAACTCACTCCGTCAATGTAACACACACAGGGAAGAGCAGACTGACCACACTCTGTCAATGTAACACACCCAGGGAAGAACAGACTGACCCCACTCTTTCAATGAAACACACCCAGGGAAGAGCAGACTGACCCCAATCTGTCAATGTAACACACCCAGCGCAGAGCAGACTGAGCCCACTCTGTCAATGTCACACACCAAGGGAAAAGCAGACTGACTCTAATCTGAGAATGTAACACACCCAGGAAAGAGCAGACTGACCACACTCTGTCAATGTAACACACCCAGGGAAGAGCAGACTGACCCAACTGTCACTGTAACACACCCAGGGAAGAGCAGACTGACCCCTCTCTGTCAATGTAAAGCACCCAGGGAAGAGTAGACTGACCCCACTCTGTCAATGAAACACACCCAGGGAAGAGCAGACTGAACCCACTCTGTCAATGTAACACACCCAGGGAATAGCAGACTGACCCAACTCTGTCAATGTTACATACTCAGGGAATAGCAGACTGACCACACTCTGTCAATGTAACACACCCAGGAAGAGCAGACTGACACCACTCTCAATGTAAACCATTCAGGGAAGAGCAGACTGACCCCACTCTGTCAATGTAACACACCCAGGGAAGAGCAGACTGACCCAACTCTGTCAATGTTACCCACCCAAGGAAGATCAGACTGAGCCCACTCTGTCAATGTAACACACCTCAGGAAGAGCAGACTGACCCCACTCTCTCAATGTGACATACCCAGGGAAGAGCAGACTGACCCCACACTGTTAATGTAACTCACCCAAGGAAGATCAGACTGAGCCCACTCTGTCAATGTAACACACGCAGGGATAAGCAGACTGACCCCACTCTGTCAATGTAACACACCCAGGGAAGAGCAGACTGACCCAACTCTGTTAACGTAACCCAACCAGGGAAGCGCAGAATGAACTCACTCCGTCAATGTAACACACACAGGGAAGAGCAAACTGACCACACTCTGTCAATGTAACACACCCAGGGAAGAGCAGACTGACCCCACTCTGTCAATGAAACACACCCTGGGAAGAGCAGACTGACCCCACTCTGTCAATGTAACACACCCAGCCCAGAGCAGAATGAGCCCACTCTGTCAATGTCACACACCCAGGGAAAAGCAGACTGACTCTCATCTGAGAATGTAAAACACCCAGGAAAGAGCAGACTGACCACACTCTGTTCAATGTCACACACCCAGGGAAAAGCAGACTGACTCTAATCTGAGAATGTAACACACCCAGGAAAGAGCAGACTGACCACACTCTGTCTTTGTAACACACCCAGGGAAGAGCAGACTGACCCCACTCTGTCAATGTAACACACCCAGGGAAGAGCAAACTGACCCCACTCTGTCACTGTAACAAACCCAGGGAAGAGCAGACTGACCCCTCTCTGTCAATGTAACCCACCCAGGGAAGAGCAGACTGACCCCACTCTGTAAATCTAACACACCCAGGGAAATGCAGACTGACCCAATTCTGTCAATGTAACACACCCAGGGATGAGCAGACTGACCCCACTCTGTCAATGTAACACTCTCAGGGAAGAGCAGACTGACCCCACTCTGTGAATGTATCGCACGCAGCGAAGAGCAGACTGACCCCACTCTGTCAATGTAACACACCCAGGGAAGAGCAAACTGACCCCACTCTGTCACTGTAACACACCCAGGGAATAGCAGACTGACCCAACTCTGTCAATGTTACATACTCAGGGAATAGCAGACTGACCACACTCTGTCAATGTAACACACCCAGGAAGAGCAGACTGACACCACTCTCAATGTAAACCATTCAGGGAAGAGCAGACTGACCCCACTCTGTCAATGTAACACACCCAGGGAAGAGCAGACTGACCCAACTCTGTCAATGTTACCCACCCAAGGAAGATCAGACTGAGCCCACTCTGTCAATGTAACACACCTCAGGAAGAGCAGACTGACCCCACTCTCTCAATGTGACATACCCAGGGAAGAGCAGACTGACCCCACACTGTTAATGTAACTCACCCAAGGAAGATCAGACTGAGCCCACTCTGTCAATGTAACACACGCAGGGATAAGCAGACTGACCCCACTCTGTCAATGTAACACACCCAGGGAAGAGCAGACTGACCCAACTCTGTTAACGTAACCCAACCAGGGAAGCGCAGAATGAACTCACTCCGTCAATGTAACACACACAGGGAAGAGCAAACTGACCACACTCTGTCAATGTAACACACCCAGGGAAGAGCAGACTGACCCCACTCTGTCAATGAAACACACCCTGGGAAGAGCAGACTGACCCCACTCTGTCAATGTAACACACCCAGCCCAGAGCAGAATGATCCCACTCTGTCAATGTCACACACCCAGGGAAAAGCAGACTGACTCTCATCTGAGAATGTAAAACACCCAGGAAAGAGCAGACTGACCACACTCTGTTCAATGTCACACACCCAGGGAAAAGCAGACTGACTCTAATCTGAGAATGTAACACACCCAGGAAAGAGCAGACTGACCACACTCTGTCTTTGTAACACACCCAGGGAAGAGCAGACTGACCCCACTCTGTCAATGTAACACACCCAGGGAAGAGCAAACTGACCCCACTCTGTCACTGTAACAAACCCAGGGAAGAGCAGACTGACCCCTCTCTGTCAATGTAACCCACCCAGGGAAGAGCAGACTGACCCTACTCTGTAAATCTAACACACCCAGGGAAATGCAGACTGACCCAATTCTGTCAATGTAACACACCCAGGGATGAGCAGACTGACCCCACTCTGTCAATGTAACACTCTCAGGGAAGAGCAGACTGACCCCACTCTGTGAATGTATCGCACGCAGGGAAGAGCAGACTGACCCCACTCTGTCAATGTAACACACCCAGGGAAGAGCAAACTGACCCCACTCTGTCACTGTAACAAACCCAGGGAAGAGCAGACTGACCCAACTCTGTCAATGTAACACATTCAGGGAAGAGCAGACTGACGTCACTCTGTCAATGTAACACACCCAGGGAACTGCAGACTGACCCAACTCTGTCAATGTAACACACCCAGGGATGAGCAGACTGACACCACTCTGTCAATGTAACACTCTCAGGGAAGAGCAGACTGACCCCACTCTGTGAATGTATCGCACCCAGGGAAGAGCAGACTGACTCCGCTCTGTCAATGTCACACACACAGGGAAGAGCAGACTGACCCAACTCTGTCTATGTAACATACTCAGGGAAGAGCAAACTGACCCCGCTCTGTCAATGTAACACACCCAGGGAAGAGCAGACTGACTCAACTCTGTCAATGTAAAACACTCAGTGAAGAGCAGACTGACCCCACTCTGTCAATGTTACACACCCAGGGAAGAGCAGACTGACCCCACTCAGTCAATGTAACACACCCAGAAAAGAGCAGACTGACCCCACTCTGTCAATGTATCCCATCCAGGGAAGAGCAGACTTACCCCACTCTGTCAATGTAACACACCCAGGGAAGAGCAGACTGACCCCACTCTGTCAAAGTAACACACCCAGGGAAGAGCAGACTGACCCAACCCTGTCAATGTAATACACTCAGTGAAGAGCAGACGGACCCCACTCTGTCAATGTAACACACCCAGGGAAGAGCAGACGGACCCCACTCTGTCAATGTAACACACACAGGGAAGAGCAGACTGACTCCACTCTGTCAATGTAACCCACCCAAGGAAGAGCAAACTGACGCCACTGTGTCAATGTAACACACCCAGGGAAGAGCAGACTGACCCAACTCTGTCAATGTAACACTCTCAGTGATGAGCAGACTGACCCCACTCTGTGAATGTATCGCACCCAGGGAAGAGCAGACTGACCCCGCTCTGTCAATGTAACACACCCAGGGAAGATCACACTGACCCCACTCTGTCAATGAAACATACCCAGGGAAGAGCAGACTTACCCCACTCTGTCAATGTAACACACCCAGGGAAGAGCAGACTGACACCACTCTGTCAATGTAAACCATTCAGGGAAGAGCAGACTGACCCCACTCTGTCAATGTAACACACTCAGGGAAGAGCAGACTGACCCCACTCTGTCAATGTTACACACACAGGGAAGGGCAGACTGACCCCACTCAGTCAATGCAACACACCCAGAAAAGAGCAGACTGACCCCACCCTGTCAATTTATCCCATCCAGGGAAGAGCAGACTGACCCCATTCTGTCAATGTAACACACCCAGGGAAGAGCAGACTGACCCCACTCTGTCAAAGTAACACACCCAGGGAAGAGCAGACTGACCCAACTCTGTCAATGTAATACACTCAGGGAAGAGCAGACTGACCCCACTCTGTCAATGTATCCCACCCAGGAAAGAGCAGACTGACCCCGCTCTGTCAATGTAACACACCCAAGGAAGAGCAGACTGACCCCACTCTGTCAATGTAACACACCCAGGGAAGAGCAGACTGACTCTAATCTGACAATGTAACACACCCAGGAAAGAGCAGACTGACCCCACTCTGTCAATGTAACACACCCAGGGAAGGGCAGACTGACCCAACTCTGTCAATGTATCACACCCAGGAATGAGCATACTGACCCCACTCTGTCAATGTAACACACCCAGGGAAGAGCAGACTGACCCAACTCTGTCAATGTAACCCACCCAAGGAAGATCAGACTGAGCCCACTCTGTCAATGTAACACACCCAGGGAGGAGCAGACTGACCCCACTCTCTCAATGTAACACACCCAGGGTAGAGCAGACTGACCCCACTCTGTCAATGTAACCCACCCAATGAAGATCAGACTGAGCCCACTCTGTCAATGTCACACACCCAGGGAAGAGCAGACTGACCACACTCTGTCAATGTAACACACCCAGGGAAGAACAGACTGACCCCACTCTGTCAATGAAACACACCCAGGGAAGAGCAGACTGACCCCACTCTGTCAATGTAACACACCCAGCCCAGAGCAGACTGAGCCCACTCTGTCAATGTCACACACCCAGGGAAAAGCAGACTGACTCTAATCTGAGAATGTTACACACCCAGGATAGAGCAGACTGACCACACTCTGTCAATGTAACACACCCAGGGAAGAGCAGACTGACGCCACTCTGTCACTGTAACACACCCAGGGAAGAGCAGTCTGACCACATTCTGTCAATGTAACACACCCAGGGAAGAGCAGACTGACCCCACTCTGTAAATCTAACACAACCAGGAAAGAGCAGACTGACCCCACTCAGTCAATGCAACACACCCAGAAAAGAGCAGACTGACCCCACCCTGTCAATTTATCCCATCCAGGGAAGAGCAGACTGACCCCATTCTGTCAATGTAACACACCCAGGGAAGAGCAGACTGACCCCACTCTGTCAAAGTAACACACCCAGGGAAGAGCAGACTGACCCAACTCTGTCAATGTAATACACTCAGGGAAGAGCAGACTGACCCCACTCTGTCAATGTATCCCACCCAGGAAAGAGCAGACTGACCCCGCTCTGTCAATGTAACACACCCAAGGAAGAGCAGACTGACCCCACTCTGTCAATGTAACACACCCAGGGAAGAGCAGACTGACTCTAATCTGACAATGTAACACACCCAGGAAAGAGCAGACTGACCCCACTCTGTCAATGTAACACACCCAGGGAAGGGCAGACTGACCCAACTCTGTCAATGTATCACACCCAGGAATGAGCATACTGACCCCACTCTGTCAATGTAACACACCCAGGGAAGAGCAGACTGACCCAACTCTGTCAATGTAACCCACCCAAGGAAGATCAGACTGAGCCCACTCTGTCAATGTAACACACCCAGGGAGGAGCAGACTGACCCCACTCTCTCAATGTAACACACCCAGGGTAGAGCAGACTGACCCCACTCTGTCAATGTAACCCACCCAATGAAGATCACACTGAGCCCACTCTGTCAATGTCACACACCCAGGGAAGAGCAGACTGACCACACTCTGTCAATGTAACACACCCAGGGAAGAACAGACTGACCCCACTCTGTCAATGAAACACACCCAGGGAAGAGCAGACTGACCCCACTCTGTCAATGTAACACACCCAGCCCAGAGCAGACTGAGCCCACTCTGTCAATGTCACACACCCAGGGAAAAGCAGACTGACTCTAATCTGAGAATGTTACACACCCAGGATAGAGCAGACTGACCACACTCTGTCAATGTAACACACCCAGGGAAGAGCAGACTGACGCCACTCTGTCACTGTAACACACCCAGGGAAGAGCAGTCTGACCACATTCTGTCAATGTAACACACCCAGGGAAGAGCAGACTGACCCCACTCTGTAAATCTAACACAACCAGGAAAGAGCAGACTAATCCCACTCTGTCAATGTAACACACCTACGGAAGAGCTGACTGACCTCACTCTGTCAATGTAACACACCCAGGGAAGATCACACTGACCCCACTCTGTCTATGTAACATACTCAGGGAAGAGCAGACTGACCCCACTCTGTCACTGTAACACACCCAGGGAAGAGCAGACTGACCCCTCTCTTTCAATGTAACACACCCAGGGAAGAGCAGACTGACCCCAATCTGTAAATCTAACACAACCAGGAAAGAGAAGCATAACGCCACTCTGTCAATGTAACACACCCAGGGAAGAGCAGACTGACCTCACTCTGTCAATGTAACACACCCAGGGAAGATCACACTGACCCCACTCTATCAATGAAACACACCCAGGGAAGAGCAGACTGATCCCACTCTGTCAATGTAACACACCCAGGGATGAGCAGATTGACCGCACTCTGTCAATGTAAAACACTCAGGGAAGAGCAGACTGACCCCACTCTGTCAATGTAACACACCCACGGAAGAGCAGATTGACCCCACTCTGTCAATGTAACACACCAGGGAAGAGCAGACTGACCCAACTCTGTTAACGTAACCCAACCAGGGAAGCGCAGAATGAACTCACTCCGTCAATGTAACACACACAGGGAAGAGCAGACTGACCACACTCTGTCAATGTAACACACCCAGGGAAGAACAGACTGACCCCACTCTGTCAATGAAACACACCCAGGGAAGAGCAGACTGACCCCAATCTGTCAATGTAACACACCCAGCGCAGAGCAGACTGAGCCCACTCTGTCAATGTCACACACCCAGGGAAAAGCAGACTGACTCTAATCTGCGAATGTAACACACCCAGGAAAGAGCAGACTGACCACACTCTGTCAATGTAACACACCCAGGGAAGAGCAGACTGACCCAACTCTGTCACTGTAACACACCCAGGGAAGAGCAGACTGAGCCCTCTCTGTCAATGTAACCCACCCACGGAAGAGCAGACTGACCCCACTCTGTCAATGAAACACACCCAGGGAAGAGCAGACTGATCCCACTCTGTCAATGTAACACACCGAGGGAAGAGCATACTGACCCAACTCTGTCAATGTTACATACTCAGGGAATAGCAGACTGACCCCACTCTGTCAATGTAACACACCCAGGAAGAGCAGACTGACACCACTCTGTCAATGTAAACCATTCAGGGAAGAGCAGACTGACCCCACTCTGTCAATGTTACCCACCCAAGGAAGATCAGACTGAGCCCACTCTGTCAATGTAACACACCTCAGGAAGAGCAGACTGACCCCACTCTCTCAATGTGACATACCCAGGGAAGAGCAGACTGACCCCACACTGTTAATGTAACTCACCCAAGGAAGATCAGACTGAGCCCACTCTGTCAATGTAACACACGCAGGGATGAGCAGACTGACCCCACTCTGTCAATGTAACACACCCAGGGAAGAGCAGACTGACCCAACTCTGTTAACGTAACCCTACCAGGAAAGCGCAGAATGAACTAACTCCGTCAATGTAACACACACAGGGAAGAGCAGACTGACCACACTCTGTCAATGTAACACACCCAGGGAAGAGCAGACTGACCCCACTCTGTCAATGAAACACACCCTGGGAAGAGCAGACTGACCCCACTCTGTCAATGTAACACACCCAGCCCAGAGCAGACTGAGCCCACTTTGTCAATGTTACACACCCAGGGAAAAGCAGACTGACTCTAATCTGAGAATGTAAAACACCCAGGAAAGAGCAGACTGACCACACTCTGTCAATGTCACACACCCAGGGAAAAGCAGACTGACTCTAATCTGAAAATGTAACACACCCAGGAAAGAGCAGACTGACCACACTCTGTCAATGTAACACACCCAGGGAAGAGCAGACTGACCCCACTCTGTCAATGTAACACACCCAGGGAAGAGCAAACTGACCCCACTCTGTCACTGTAACAAACCCAGGGAAGAGCAGACTGACCCCTCTCTGTCAATGTAACCCACCCAGGGAAGAGCAGACTGACCCCACTCTGTAAATCTAACACACCCAGGGAACTGCAGACTGACCCAACTCTGTCAATGTAACACACCCAGGGATGAGCAGACTGACCCCACTCTGTCAATGTAACACTCTCAGGGAAGAGCAGACTGACCCCACTCTGTGAATGTATCGCACCCAGGGAAGAGCAGACTTACCCCACTCTGTCAATGTAACACACCCAGGGAAGAGCAAACTGACCCCACTCTGTCACTGTAACAAACCCAGGGAAGAGCAGACTGACCCAATTCTGTCAATGTAACACATTCAGGGAAGAGCAGACTGACGTCACTCTGTCAATGTAACACACCCAGGGAACTGCAGACTGACCCAACTCTGTCAATGTAACACACCCAGGGATGAGCAGACTGACCCCACTCTGTCAATGTAACACTCTCAGGGAGAGCAGACTGACCCCACTCTGTGAATGTATCGCACCCAGGGAAGAGCAGACTGACCCAACTCTGTCTATGTAACATACTCAGGGAAGAGCAAACTGAACCCGCTCTGTCAATGTAACACACCCAGGGAAGAGCAGACTGACCCTACTCTGTGAATGTATCGCACCCAGGGAAGAGCAGACTGACCCAACTCTGTCTATGTAACATACTCAGGGAAGAGCAAACTGAACCCGCTCTGTCAATGTAACACACCCAGGGAAGAGCAGACTGACTGAACTCTGTCAATGTAAAACACTCAGGGAAGAGCAGACTGACCCCACTCTGTCAATGTTACACACCCAGGGAAGAGCAGACTGACCCCACTCAGTCAATGTAACACACCCAGAAAAGAGCAGACTGACCCCACTCTGTCAATGTGTCCCATCCAGGGAAGAGCAGACTTACCCCACTCTGTCAATGTAACACACCCAGGGAAGAGCAGACTGACCCCACTCTGTCAAAGTAACACACCCAGGGAAGAGCAGACTGACCCAACCCTGTCAATGTAATACACTCAGGGAAGTGTAGACTGACACCACTCTGTCAATGCATCCCACCCAAGGAAGAGCAGACTGACGCCACTGTGTCAATGTAACACACCCTGGGAAGAGCAGACGGACCCAACTCTGTCCATGTAACACACCCAGGGATGAGCAGACTGACCCCACTCTGTCAACGTAACACTCTCAGTGATGAGCAGACTGACCCCACTCTGTGAATGCATCGCACCCAGGGAAGAGCAGACTGACCCCGCTCTGTCAATGTAACACACCCAGGGAAGATCACACTGACCCCACTCTGTCAATGAAACATACCCAGGGAAGAGCAGACTTTCCCCACTCTGTCAATGTAACACACCCAGGGAAGAGCAGACTGACACCACTCTGTCAATGTAACACACCCAGGGAAGAGCAGACTGACCCAACTCTGTCAATGTAATACACTCAGGGAAGAGCAGACTGACCCCACTCTGTCAATGTATCCCACCCAGGAAAGAGCAGACTGACCCCGCTCTGTCAATGTAACACACCCAGGGAAGAGCAGGCGGACCCCACTCTGTCAATGTAACACACCCAAGGAAGAGCAGACTAACCCCACTCTGTCAATGTAACACACCCAGGGAAGAGCAGACTGACTCTAATCTGACAATGTAACACACCCAGGAAAGAGCAGACTGACCCCACTCTGTCAATGTAACACACCCAGGGAAGAGCAGACTGACCCAACTCTGTCAATGTATCACACCCAGGAATGAGCATACTGACCCCACTCTGTCAATGTAACACACCCAGGGAAGAGCAGACTGACCCAACTCTGTCAATGTAACCCACCCAAGGAAGATCAGACTGAGCCCACTCTGTCAATGTAACACACCCAGGGAAGAGCAGACTGACCCCACTCTGTCAATGTAACACACCCAGGGAAGAGCAGACTGACCCAACTCTGTTAACGTAACCCAACCAGGGAAGCGCAGAAAGAACTAACTCCGTCAATGTAACACACACAGGGAAGAGCAGACTGACCACACTCTGTCAATGTAACACACCCAGGGAAGAGCAGACTGACCCCACTCTGTCAATGAAACACACCCTGGGAAGAGCAGACTGACCCCACTCTGTCAATGTAACACACCCAGCCCAGAGCAGACTGAGCCCACTCTGTCAATGTTACACACCCAGGGAAAAGCAGACTGACTCTAATCTGAGAATGTAAAACACCCAGGAAAGAGCAGACTGACCACACGCTGTCAATGTCACACACCCAGGGAAAAGCAGACTGACTCTAATCTGAAAATGTAACACACCCAGGAAAGAGCAGACTGACCACACTCTGTCAATGTAACACACCCAGGGAAGAGCAAACTGACCCCACTCTGTCACTGTAACAAACCCAGGGAAGAGCAGACTGACCCCTCTCTGTCAATGTAACCCACCCAGGGAAGAGCAGACTGACCCCACTCTGTAAATCTAACACACCCAGGGAACTGCAGACTGACCCAACTCTGTCAATGTAACACACCCAGGGATGTGCAGACTGACCCCACTCTGTCAATGTAACACTCTCAGGGAAGAGCAGACTGACCCCACTCTGTGAATGTATCGCACCCAGGGAAGAGCAGACTGACCCCACTCTGTCAATGTAACACACCCAGGGAAGAGCAAACTGACCCCACTCTGTCACTGTAACAAACCCAGGGAAGAGCAGACTGACCCAACTCTGTCAATGTAACACATTCAGGGAAGAGCAGACTGACGTCACTCTGTCAATGTAACACACCCAGGGAACTGCAGACTGACCCAACTCTGTCAATGTAACACACCCAGGGATGAGCAGACTGACCCCACTCTGTCAATGTAACACTCTCAGGGAAGAGCAGACTGACCCCACTCTGTGAATGTATCGCACCCAGGGAAAAGCAGACTGACCCCGCTCTGTCAATGTCACACACCCAGGGAAGAGCAGACTGACCCAACTCTGTCTATGGAACATACTCAGGGAAGAGCAAACTGACCCCGCTCTGTCAATGTAACACACCCAGGGAAGAGCAGACTGACTCAACTCTGTCAATGTAAGACACTCAGGGAAGAGCAGACTGACCCCACTCTGTCAATGTTACACACCCAGGGAAGAGCAGACTGACCCCACTCAGTCAATGTAACACACCCAGAAAAGAGCAGACTGACCCCACTCTGTCAATGTATCCCATCCAGGGAAGAGCAGACTTAGCCCACTCTGTCAATGTAACACACCCAAGGAAGAGCAGACTGACCCCACTCTGTCAAAGTAACACACCCAGGGAAGTGTAGACTGAACCCACTCTGTCAATGTATCCCACCCAGGGAGGAGCAGACTGACCCCGCTCTGTCAATGTAACACACCCAGGGAAGAGCAGACGGACCCCACTCTGTCAATGTGACACACAGAGGGAAGAGCAGACTGACTCCACTCTGTCAATGTAACCCACCCAAGGAAGAGCAGACTGACGCCACTCTGTCAATGTAACACACCCAGGGAAGAGCAGACTGACCCAACTCTGTCCATGTAACACACCCAGGGATGAGCAGACTGACCCCACTCTGTCAATGTAACACTCTCAGTGATGAGCAGACAGACCCCACTCTGTGAATGTATCGCACCCAGGGAAGAGCAGACTGACCCCACTCTGTCAATGTAACACACCCAGGGAAGATCACACTGACCCCACTCTGTCAATGAAACATACCCAGGGAAGAGCAGACTTACCCCACTCTGTCAATGTAACACACCCAGGGAAGAGCAGACTGACCCCACTCTGTCAATGTAAACCATTCAGGGAAGAGCAGACTGACCCCACTCTGTCAATGTAACACACTCAGGGAAGAGCAGACTGACCCCACTCAGTCAATGTAACACACCCAGAAAAGAGCAGACTGACCCCACCCTGTCAATTTATCCCATCCAGGGAAGAGCAGGCTGACGCCATTCTGTCAATGTAACACACCCAGGGAAGAGCAGACTGACCCCACTCTGTCAAAGTAACACACCCAGGGAAGAGCAGACTGACCCAACTCTGTCAATGTAATACACTCAGGGAAGAGCAGACTGACCCCACTCTGTCAATGTATCCCACCCAGGAAAGAGCAGACTGACCCCGCTCTGTCAATGTAACACACCCAGGGAAGAGCAGGCTGACCCCACTCTGTCAATGTAACACACCCAAGGAAGAGCAGACTGACCCCACTCTGTCAATGTAACACACCCAGGGAAGAGCAGACTGACTCTAATCTGACAATGTAACACACCCAGGAAAGAGCATACTGACCCCACTTTGTCAATGTAACACACCCAGGGAAGAGCAGACTGACCCAACTCTGTCAAAGTAACACACCCAGGGAAGAGCAGACTGACCCAACTCTGTCAATGTAATACACTCAGGGAAGAGCAGACTGACCCCACTCTGTCAATGTATCCCACCCAGGAAAGAGCAGACTGACCCTGCTCTGTCAATGTAACCCACCCAAGGAAGATCAGACTGAGCCCACTCTGTCAATGTAACACACCCAGGGAAGAGCAGACTGACCCCACTCTCTCAATGTAACACACCCAGGGTAGAGCAGACTGACCCCACTCTGTCAATGTAACACTCTCAGGGAAGAGCAGACTGACCCCACTCTGTGAATGTATCGCACCCAGGGAAGAGCAGACTGACCCCACTCTGTCAATGTAACACACCCAGGGAAGAGCAAACTGACCCCACTCTGTCACTGTAACAAACCCAGGGAAGAGCAGACTGACCCAACTCTGTCAATGTAACACATTCAGGGAAGAGCAGACTGACGTCACTCTGTCAATGTAACACACCCAGGGAACTGCAGACTGACCCAACTCTGTCAATGTAACACACCCAGGGATGAGCAGACTGACCCCACTCTGTCAATGTAACACTCTCAGGGAAGAGCAGACTGACCCCACTCTGTGAATGTATCGCACCCAGGGAAAAGCAGACTGACCCCGCTCTGTCAATGTCACACACCCAGGGAAGAGCAGACTGACCCAACTCTGTCTATGGAACATACTCAGGGAAGAGCAAACTGACCCCGCTCTGTCAATGTAACACACCCAGGGAAGAGCAGACTGACTCAACTCTGTCAATGTAAGACACTCAGGGAAGAGCAGACTGACCCCACTCTGTCAATGTTACACACCCAGGGAAGAGCAGACTGACCCCACTCAGTCAATGTAACACACCCAGAAAAGAGCAGACTGACCCCACTCTGTCAATGTATCCCATCCAGGGAAGAGCAGACTTACCCCACTCTGTCAATGTAACACACCCAGGGAAGAGCAGACTGACCCCACTCTGTCAAAGTAACACACCCAGGGAAGTGTAGACTGAACCCACTCTGTCAATGTATCCCACCCAGGGAGGAGCAGACTGACCCCGCTCTGTCAATGTAACACACCCAGGGAAGAGCAGACGGACCCCACTCTGTCAATGTGACACACACAGGGAAGAGCAGACTGACTCCACTCTGTCAATGTAACCCACCCAAGGAAGAGCAGACTGACGCCACTCTGTCAATGTAACACACCCAGGGAAGAGCAGACTGACCCAACTCTGTCCATGTAACACACCCAGGGATGAGCAGACTGACCCCACTCTGTCAATGTAACACTCTCAGTGATGAGCAGACAGACCCCACTCTGTGAATGTATCGCATTCAGGGAAGAGCAGACTGACCCCGCTCTGTCAATGTAACACACCCAGGGAAGATCACACTGACCCCACTCTGTCAATGAAACATACCCAGGGAAGAGCAGACTTACCCCACTCTGTCAATGTAACACACCCAGGGAAGAGCAGACTGACCCCACTCTGTCAATGTAAACCATTCAGGGAAGAGCAGACTGACCCCACTCTGTCAATGTAACACACTCAGGGAAGAGCAGACTGACCCCACTCTGTCAATGTTACACACACAGGGAAGAGCAGACTGACCCCACTCAGTCAATGTAACACACCCAGAAAAGAGCAGACTGACCCCACCCTGTCAATTTATCCCATCCAGGGAAGAGCAGGCTGACGCCATTCTGTCAATGTAACACACCCAGGGAAGAGCAGACTGACCCCACTCTGTCAAAGTAACACACCCAGGGAAGAGCAGACTGACCCAACTCTGTCAATGTAATACACTCAGGGAAGAGCAGACTGACCCCACTCTGTCAATGTATCCCACCCAGGAAAGAGCAGACTGACCCCGCTCTGTCAATGTAACACACCCAGGGAAGAGCAGGCTGACCCCACTCTGTCAATGTAACACACCCAAGGAAGAGCAGACTGACCCCACTCTGTCAATGTAACACACCCAGGGAAGAGCAGACTGACTCTAATCTGACAATGTAACACACCCAGGAAAGAGCATACTGACCCCACTTTGTCAATGTAACACACCCAGGGAAGAGCAGACTGACCCAACTCTGTCAAAGTAACACACCCAGGGAAGAGCAGACTGACCCAACTCTGTCAATGTAATACACTCAGGGAAGAGCAGACTGACCCCACTCTGTCAATGTATCCCACCCAGGAAAGAGCAGACTGACCCTGCTCTGTCAATGTAACCCACCCAAGGAAGATCAGACTGAGCCCACTCTGTCAATGTAACACACCCAGGGAAGAGCAGACTGACCCCACTCTCTCAATGTAACACACCCAGGGTAGAGCAGACTGACCCAACTCTGTCAATGTAATACACTCAGGGAAGAGCAGACTGACCCCACTCTGTCAATGTATCCCACCCAGGAAAGAGCAGACTGACCCCGCTCTGTCAATGTAACACACCCAGGGAAGAGCAGACGGACCCCACTCTGTCAATGTAACACACCCAAGGAAGAGCAGACTGACCCCACTCTGTCAATGTAACACACCCAGGGAAGAGCAGCCTGACTCTAATCTGACAATGTAACACACCCAGGAAAGAGCATACTGACCCCACTCTGTCAATGTAACACACCCAGGGAAGAGCAGACTGACCCAACTCTGTCAAAGTAACACACCCAGGGAAGAGCAGACTGACCCAACTCGGTCAATGTAATACACTCAGGGAAGAGCAGACTGACCCCACTCTGTCAATGTATCCCACCCAGGAAAGAGCAGACTGACCCCGCTCTGTCAATGTAACCCACCCAAGGAAGATCAGACTGAGCCCACTCTGTCAATGTAACACACCCAGGGAAGAGCAGACTGACCCCACTCTCTCAATGTAACACACCCAGGGTAGAGCAGACTGACCCAACTCTGTCAATGTAACCCACCCAATGAAGATCAGACTGAGCCCACTCTGTCAATGTCACACACCCAGGGAAGAGCAGACTGACCACACTCTGTCAATGTAACACACCCAGGGAAGAACAGACTGACCCCACTCTGTCAATGAAACACACCCAGGGAAGAGTAGACTGACCCCACTCTGTCAATGTAACACACCCAGCCCAGAGCAGACTGAGCCCACTCTGTCAATGTCACACACCCAGGGAAAAGCAGACTGACTCTAATCTGAGAATGTTACACACCCATGAAAGAGCAGTCTGACCACACTCTGTCAATGTAACACACCCAGGGAAGAGCAGACTGACCCCACTCTGTCACTGTAACACACCCAGGGAAGAGCAGACTGACCACATTCTGTCAATGTAACACACCCAGGGAAGAGCAGACTGACCCCACTCTGTAAATCTAACACAACCAGGAAAGAGCAGACTAATCCCACTCTGTCAATGTAACACACCCACGGAAGAGCTGACTGACCTCACTCTATCAATGTAACACACCCAGGGAAGATCACACTGACCCCACTCTGTCTATGTAACATACTCAGGGAAGAGCAGACTGACCCCACTCTGTCAATGTAACACAGCTAGGGAAGAGCAGACTGACACCACTCTGTCAATGTAAACCATTCAGGGAAGAGCAGACTGACCCCACTCTGTAAATCTAACACAACCAGGAAAGAGCAGACTAATCCCACTCTGTCAATGTAACACACCCACGGAAGAGCTGACTGACCTCACTCTGTCAATGTAACACACCCAGGGAAGATCACACTGACCCCACTCTGTCTATGTAACATACTCAGGGAAGAGCAGACTGACCCCACTCTGTCAATGTAACACACCCAGAGAAGAGCAAACTGACCCCGCTCTGTCATTGTAACACACACAGGGAAGAGCAGACTGACCCAACTTTGTCAATGTAACACATTCAGCGAAGAGCAGACTGACCCCACTCTGTCAATGTAACACACCCAGGGATGAGCAGACTGACCCCACTCTGTCAATGTAACACACTCAGGGAAGAGCAGACTGATCCCACTCTGTCAATGTATCCCGCCCATGGAAGAGCAGACTTAACCCACTCTGTCAATGTAACACACCCAGCGAAGAGCAGACTGACCCCATTCTGTCAATGTAACACACCCAGGGCAGAGCAGACTGACCCCACTCTGTCAATGTAACACACCCAGGGAAGAGCAGACTGACCCCACTCTGTCAATGTAACCCACCCAGGGAAGAGCAGACTGACCCCACTCTGTCACTGTAACACACCCAGGGAAGAGCACACTGACAGCACTCTGACAATCTAACTCACACAGGCTCGATTAGATGATCCAAGAGATGAACTGATGGCCGGGTCAATCCAGGATTTAGGGTCTGGAATACAGTGGCAGAGATTTTGGTGTGGCCGATTCAATCCCTGTGTTAGAGACTGGAATAAATTATCTGGGAGTGTGGGATCGGCCGGATTAATCCAGGCATTAGGGTCTGGAACACAGTGTCTGAGAGTGTGGGATTGGCCGGATTAATTCAGGGGTTAGCCTCTGGAACAAAGTGCATGAGATTGTGGGATAGGCTGAATTAATACAGGGGTTAGGGTCTGGCCCAAAGTGCTGGTACGTGTGGGATAGGCCGGATTAATCCAGGGGTTAAGGTCTGGAACAAAGTGCCTGGGTGTGTGGGATAGGCTGGATTAATCCAGGGGTTAGGGTCTGGCCCAAAGTGCTGGTAAGTGTGGGATAGGCCGGATTAATGCATGGGTTAGTGTATGGAACAAAGTGCCTGAGAGTGTAGGCAGGCCGGAATAACCCAGGATTTGGGGTCTGGAACACAGTGGCTGAGAGTGTGGGATAGGCCGGAATAATCCAGGGGTTAGGGACTAACACAGTGTCTGAGAGTGTGGGGTAGGCCGGAAGATTCCAGGGGTTAGGGTCTGGAACAAAGAGCCTGAGAGTGTGGGAGAGGCTGGATTAATCCAGGGGTTAGGGTCTGGAACACAGTGTCTGAGAGTGTAGGATAGGCCGGATTAATCCAGGGGTTAGGGTCTGGAACAAAGAGCCTGAGAGTGTGGGATAGGCTGGATTAATCCAGGGGTTAGAGCCTGGAACACAGTGTCTGAGAGTGTAGGATAGGCCCGCTCTATCTAGGGGTTAGGATCTGGAACACAATTTCTGAGAGTGTGGGATCGGTCGGATTAATCCAGGTGTTGAGGTCTGGGACACAGCATTTGAGAGTGTGGGATAGACTGGATTAATGCAGGAGTTAGGGTCTGGAACACTGTGCCTGAGAGTATAGGATCGGCCAGGTCAATCCAGGGGTTAGGGTCTGGAACACAGTGTCTGAGAGTGTGGGATAGGCCGGATGAATCCAGCAGTGTGGGTCTGGAATGCAGTGTCTGCGGGAGTAGGATAGGCCGGATTAATACGGGGATTAGGGTCTGGTTCAAAGTGCCTGAACGTGTGGGGAAGGCCGATTCAATCCCGGGGTTAGAGTTTGGAACAAATTATTTGGGAGTGTGGGATGGGCCGGATTAATCCAGAGGTTAGAGTCTGGAACACAGGGTGTCTGAGAGTGTGGGTACGCCGGATTAATCCAGGGGTTAGGGTCTGGAACAAAGTGCATGAGAGCGTGGGGAGGCCGGAATAATCCAGGGGTTAGGGTCTGGAACAAAGTGCATGAGAGTGTGGGGAGGCCGGAATAATCCAGGGGTTAGGGTCTGGAACACAGTGTCTGAGAGTGTGTGGTAGGCAGGATTAATCCAGGGGTTAGGGTCTGGAACACAGTGTCTGAGAGTGTGGGATAGGCCGGGTCAATCCAATGGTTAGTGCCTGGAACACAGTCCCTGAGAGTATGGGGTAGGCCGGATTAATCCAGGGGTTAGTGTTTGGAACAAACTGTCTGGGAGTGTGGGGGAGGATGGAATAATCCAGGGGTATGGTCTGGAACACAGTGTCTGAGAGTGTGGGGTAGGCCGGAATATTCCAGGGGTTAGGGTCTGGAACACAGTGTGTGAGTGTGGGATAGGCCGGAATATTCCAGGAGTTAGGGTCTGGAATGCAGTGCTTGAGAGAGTGGGATAGGTCGGATTAATCCAGGGGTTAGTGTCTGAAACACAGTGTCTGAGCGTGAGGGATAGGCCGGATTAATCCAGATGTTAAGGTCTGGGACACAACGTCTGAGAGTGTGGGATAGGCTGGATTAATGCAGGAGTTAGGGTCTGGAATTCAATGTCTGAGAGTGTGGGGACACCAGGTCTATCCAGGGGTTAGGGTCTGGAACACAGTGTCTGAGAGAGTGGGATAAACCGGATTAATCCAGGGGTTATGGTCTGGAACACAGTGTCTGAGAGTGTAGGATAGGCCGGGTCAATCCAGGGGTTAGGGTCTGCAACACAGTGTCTGAGAGTGTGGGATAGGCCGGATTAATCCAGCGGTTTGGGTCTGGAATACAGTGCGGGAGTAGGATAGGCAGGATTAATCCAGGGGTTAGGGTCTGGTACAAAGTTCCAGAAAGTGTGGAGAAGGCCGATTCAATCCCGGGGTTAGAGTCTGGAACAAAGTACCTGGGAGTGTGGGATAGGCCAGATTAATCAAGGCATTAGGGTCTGGAACACAGTGGCTGAGAGTGTGGGGTCGGCTGGAATATTCCACGGTTTTGGTCTGGAACACAGTGTCTGAGAGTGTGGGATAGGCCGGATTAATCCAGGGGCTAGGGTCTGGAACACAGTCCCTGAGACTGTGGGATAGGCCGGATTAATCCAGGGGTTAGGGTCTGCATCACAGTGCCTCAGAGTGTGGAATGGGCCGGATTAATCCTGGGTTTAGGGTCTCGAACACATTGCCTGAGAGTCTGGGGGAGGCCGGAGAATCCAGGGATTAGATCTGAAACACAGTGTCTAAGAGTGTGTTGGAGGCCGGGTCAATCCAGGGGTTAGGGTCTGGAACAGTGTCTGAGAGTGCGTGATAGGCCAGATTAATCCAGGGGTTAGGTCCTAGAACACAGTGTCTGAGAGTGTGGGATAGGCCAGATTAATCAAGGGGTTAGAGTCTGGAACACAGTGCCTGAGAGAGTGGGATAGGCCGGATTAATCCAGGGGTTATGGTCGGGAACACAGTGTCCGAGAATGTTTGGGATAAACCAGAATAATCCAGGTGTTAGGGTCTGGAAAACAGTCTCTGAGAGTGTGGGACATGCCGGATTAATCCAGGCGTCAGCTTCTGGAATACAGTGTCTGAGAATATGGGGAGAGTGGGTCAATCCAGTGGTTAGGGTCTGGAACATAGTGCTGGAGATTGTGGGATAGGCCGGATTAATCCGGGGTTAGCGTCTGGAATACATTGTCTGAGAGAGTGGGATAGGCTGGATTAATCCAGGGGTTAGGGTCTGGAACAGTGTCTGAGAATGTGGTGTATGCCAGATTAATCCAGGGGTTAGTGTCTGGAATACAGTGTCTGAGAGTGTGGGATCAGCCCGGTCAATCCAGGGGTTACATTCTGGAACACAATGTCTGAGAGTGTGGGATTAGTCGGATTAATCAAGGGGTTAGGGTCTGGAACACAGAGTCCAAGAGTGTGGGGGAGGCCGGAATAATCCAGGTGTTAGCATCTGGAACACAGTGCCTGAGAGTCTGGAGATAGGCCGGATTAATCCAGGGGTTAGAGACTGGAACATAGTGTGTGCGAGTGTGGGATAGGCTGGATTAATCCAGGAGTTTAGGTGTGGAACACAGTGCCTGAGGGTGTGCGGTAGGCTGGGTGAATCCAGGGGTTATAATCTGCAACACAGTCTCAGAGAGTTTGGGGTGGCTGGGTCAATCCAGGGGTTAGGGTCTGGAACACAGTGTCAGAGAGTTTGGTGTGGCCGGGTCAATCCAGGGGTTAGGGTCTGGAACACAGTGTCAGAGAGTTTGGTGTGGCCGGGTCAATCCAGGGGTTAGGGTCTGGAACACAATGTCAGAGAGTTTGGGGTGGCCGGGTCAATCCAGGGGTTAGGATCTGGAATACATTGTCTGAGTTTATGGGATACACCAGATTAATACAGGGGTTAGCATCGGGAATACAGTGTGTGAGTGGTGGGGGGGGGGGGTAGATCGGAATATTCCAGGAGTTAGGGTCTGGAACACAGTTCTTGAGAGAGTGGGATAGGTCAGATTAATCCAGGGGTTGGTGTCTGGAATACAGTGTCTGGGAGTGTGAGAACACCAGGTCAATCCAGGGGTTAGGGTCTGGAACAGAATGTCTGAGCGTGAAGGATAGGCCGGATTAATCCAGGTGTTAAGGTCTGGAACACAGCATTTGAGAGTGTGGGATAGGCTGGATTAATGCATGAGTTAGGGTCTGGAACACAGTGTCTGAGAGTGTGAGATAGGCCAGATCAATCCTGGGGTTAGTGTCTGGAATACAGTGTTTGAGGATGTGGAATAGACAGATTAATCCAGGGGTTAGTGTGTGGAAGAGAGTGTCTGAGGGTGTGGGGAGGCCAGATTAATCCACGGGTTAGTGTCTGGAACAGAGTGCCTGAGAGTGTCGGATAGGCCAGACTAATCCAGGGGTTAGTGTCAGGAACAGAGTGCCTGAGAGTGTTGGATAGGCCAGACTAATCCAGGGGTTAGTGTCAGGAAGAGAGTGTCTGAGGGTGTGGGGAGGCCAGATTAATCCAGGGGTTAGTGACTGGGACACAGTGCCTGAGAGTATCGGATAGGCCGGGTTAATCCAGGAGTTAGGGTCTGGAACACATTGTCTGACAGTGTGGGATAGGCTGGATTAATGCAGGACATAGGTTCTGGAATGCGGTGTCTGCGAGTCTGGGTGTGCTGGATTAATCCAATGGTTAGGGTTGAGAAGAGAGTGCCTGAGATAGAGGAATAGGTTGGATTAATCCAGGGTTTAGTGTCGGAATACAGTGCCTGAGAGAGTGGGATAGGCCGGATTAATCCAGGGTTTAGTTTCTGGAACACAGTGCCTGAGAGTGTGGGGTAGGCCGGAATAATCCATGTGTTAGGGTCTGGAACACAGTGTCTGAGAGTGTGAGGTAGGCCGGAATATTCCAGGGTTTTGGTCTGGAACACAGTGTCAGAGAGTTTCGGGTGGCCGGGTCAACCCAGGGGTTAGGATCTGGAATACATTGTCTGAGTTTATGGGATACACCGGATTAATCCAGGGGTTAGCATCGGGAACACAGTGAGTGAGTGTGGGATAGCTCGAAATATTCCAGTAGTTAGGGTCTGGAACGCAGTGCTTGAGAGAGTGGGATAGGTCAGATTAATCCAGGGGTTGGTGTCTGGAATACAGTGTCTGGGAGTGTGAGAACACCAGGTCAATCCAGGGGTTAGGGTCTGGAACAGAATGTCTGAGCGTGAGGGATAGGCCGGATTAATCCTGGTGTTTAGGAATGAAACACAGCATTTGAGAGTGTGGGATAGGCTGGAGTAATGCATGAGTTAGGGTCTGCAACACAATGTCTGTGAGTGTGAGATAGGCCAGATCAATCCTGGGGTTAGTGTCTGGAAGAGAGTGTCTGAGGGTGTGGGGAGGCCAGATTAATCCAGAGGTTAGTGTCTGGGACACAGTGCCTGAGAGTGTCAGATAGGCCGGATTAATCCAGGAGTTAGGGTCTGGAACACATTGTCTGACAGTGTGGGATAGGCCGGATTAATCCAGGATGTAGGTTCTGGAATGCGGTGTCTGCGAGTGTGGGTGTGCCGGATTAATCCAATGGTTAGGGTTGAGAAGACAGTGCCTGAGCGAGAGGAATAGGATGGATTAATCCAGGGTTTAGTGTCGGAATACAGTGCCTGAGAGAGTGGGATAGGCCGGATTAATCCAGGGTTTAGTGTCTGGAACACAGTGCCTGAGAGAGTGGGCTAGGCCGGATTAATCCAGGGTTTAGTGTCTGGAACACAGTGTCTGAGAGTGTGAGGTAGTCCGGAATAATCCAGGGGTTAGGGTCTGGAACACAGTGAATGAGAGTGTGAGGTAGTCCGGATTAATCCAGGGGTTAGGGTCTGGAACACAGTGTCTGAGAGTGTGAGGTAGTCCGGAATAATCCATGTGTTAGGGTCTGGAACACAGTGCCAGAGAGAGTGGGATAGGCCGGATTTATCCAGTAGTTAGTGTCTGGAACACAGTGTCTGAGAGTGTGGGATAGGCCGGGTTAATTCAGGAGTTAGGGTCTGGAACACATTGTCTGACAGTGTGGGATAGGCCGGATTAATCCAGGACGTAGGTTCTGGAATGCGGTGTCTGCGAGTGTGGGTGTGCCGGATTAATCCAATGGTTAGGGTTGAGAAGACAGTGCCTGAGAGAGAGGAATAGGATGGATTAATACAGGGTTTAGTGTCGGAATACAGTGCCTGAGAGAGTGGGATAGGCCCGATTAATCCAATGGTTAGTGTCTGGAACACAGTGCCTGAGAGAGTGGGATAGGCCGGATTAATCCAAGGGGTTAGGGTCTGGAACACAGTGCCTGAGAGAGTGGGATAGGCCGGATTAATCCAGGGGTTAGGGTCTGGAACACAGTGTCTGAGAGTGTGAGGTAGTCCGGATGAATCCAGGGGTTAGGGTCTGGAACACAGTGTCTGAGAGTGTGAGGTAGTCCGGAATAATCCATGTGTTAGGGTCTGGAACACAGTGCCAGAGAGAGTGGGATAGGCCGGATTTATCCAGTAGTTAGTGTCTGGAACACAGTGTCTGAGAGTGTGGGATAGGCCGGGTTAATTCAGGAGTTAGGGTCTGGAACACATTGTCTGACAGTGTGGGATAGGCCGGATTAATCCAGGACGTAGGTTCTGGAATGCGGTGTCTGCGAGTGTGGGTGTGCCGGATTAATCCAATGTTTAGGGTTGAGAAGACAGTGCCTGAGAGAGAGGAATAGGATGGATTAATCCAGGGCTTAGTTTCGGAATACAGTGCCTGAGAGAGTGGGATAGGCCGGATTAATCCAGGGTTTAGTGTCTGGAACACAGTGCCTGAGAGAGTGGGATAGGCCGGATTAATCCAGGGGTTAGGGTCTGGAACACAGTGTCTGAGAGTGTGAGGTAGTCCGGAATAATCCATGTGTTAGGGTCTGGAACACAGTGTCTGAGAGTGTGAGATAGGCAGGATTAATACAGAGATTAGGGTCTGGAACACAGTGCCAGAGAGAGTGGGATAGGCCGGATTTATCCAGTAGTTAGTGTCTGGAACACAGTGCCTGAGAGAGTGGAATAGGTCGGATTAATCCAGTGGTTATGGTTTGGAAAACAGTGCCTGAGAGTTTGGGATAGGCAGGATCCATACAGGGAATAGTGTCTGGAACACAGTGCCTGAGAGAGTGGCATAGGCCGGATTAATCCAGCAATTAGTGTCTGGAACATAGTGCTTGAGAGTGTGGGGTTGGTTGGATTAATCCAGCGGTTAGTGTCTGGAACACAGTGTCTGAGAGTGTGGGATGGGCCGGCTTAATCCAGGAGTTAGTGTCTGGAACACAGTGTCTGAGAGTGTAGGATAGGCCGAATTAATCCAGGGTTTAGGGTCTGGAACACAGTTTCTGAGAGTGTAGGATCAGCCCGGTCTATCCACGGGTTACGTTCTGGAACACAATGTCTGAGAGTGTGGGATTGTTCGGATTAATCCAGGGGTTAGGGTCTGGAACACAGTGCTTGAGAGTGTGGGGTTGGTCGGATTAATCCAGGGGTTAGTGTCTGGAACAGTGTCAGAGGGTTTGGGGTGACTGGGCCAATCCAGGGGTTAGGATCTGGAATACATTGTCTGAGTTTATGGTATACACCGGATTAATCCAGGGGTTAGCATCGGGAACACATTGTGTGAGTGTGGGATAGCAAGGAATATTCCAGGAGTTAGGGTCTGGAATGCAGTTCTTGAGAGAGTGGGATAGGTCAGATTAATCCAGGGGTTGGTGTCTGGAATACAGTGTCTGGGAGTGTGAGAACACCAGGTCAATCCAGGGGTTAGGGTCTGGAACAGAATGTCTGAGCGTGAGGGATCGGCCGGATTAATCCTGGTGTTTAGGAATGAAACACAGCATTTGAGAGTGTGGGATAGGCTGGAGTAATGCATGAGTTAGGGTCTGGAACACAATGTCTGTGAGTGTGAGATAGGCCGGGACAATCCTGGGGTTAGTGTCAGGAATACAGTGCCTGAGAGAGTGGAATAGGCCGGATTAATCCAGGGGTTAGTGTCTGGAAGAGAGTGACTGAGGGTGTGGGGAGGCTGGATTAATCCACGGGTTAGTGTCTGGAACAGAGTGCCTGAGAGTGTCGGATAGGCCAGGTTAATCCAGGGGTTAGTGTCTGGAACAGAGTGCCTGAGAGTGTCGGATAGCCCAGGTTAATCCAGGAGTTAGTGTCTGGAACAGAGTGCCTGAGATTGTCGGATAGGCCGGGTTAATCCAGGAGTTAGGGTCTGGAACAGAGTGCCTGAGCGTGTTGAATAGGCCGGGTTAATCCAGGAGTTAGGGTCTGGAACAGTGTCTGAGAATGTGGTGTATGCCAGATCAATCCAGTGGTTAGTGTCTGGAATACAGTGTCTGAGAGTGTGGGATAGGCCCGGTCAATCCAGGGGTTACATTCTGGAACACATTGACTGACAGTGTCAGATAGGCCGAGTTAATGCAGGAGTTAGGGTCTGGAACACATTGTCTGACAGTGTGGGATAGGCCGGATTAATCAAGGACGTAGGTTCTGGAATGCGGTGTCTGCGAGTGTGGGTGTGCCGGATTAATCCAATGGTTAGGGTTGAGAAGACAGTGCCTGAGAGAGAGGAATAGGTTGGATTAATCCAGGGTTTAGTGTCGGAATACAGTGCCTGAGAGAGTGGGATAGGCCGGATTAATCCAGTGGTTAGGGTCTGGAACACAGTGCCTGAGAGTGTGGGATAGGCTGGATTAATCCAGGGGTTAGGGTCTGGTATACAATATCTGAGAGTATGGGGGAGGCCAGATTTATCCAGGGGATAGGGTTTGGAATACAGTGTCTGAGAGTGTGGGATAGGCTGGATTAATCCAGTGGTTAGGGTCTGGAACACAGTGCCAGAGAGAGTGGGATAGGCTGGATTAATCCAGGGGTTAGGCTCTGGTATACAATATCTGAGAGTATGGGGGAGGCCAGATTTATCCAGGGGTTAGGGTTTGGAACACAGTGCCTGAGAGTGTGGGGTAGGCCGGAATATTCCAGGGTTTTGGTCTGGAACACATGTGTCTGAGAGAGTGGGATAGGCTGGATTAATCCAGGTATTAGGGTCTGGAACACAGTGCCTGAGAGTGTGGGGTAGGCTGGATTAATCCAGGGGTTACAGTCTGGATCACGGTTTCTGAGAGGGAGGGGAAGGCCAGATTACTCCAGGGGTTAGGGTCAGGAACACAGTGCGTGAGAGTGTGGGATAGGCTGGATTAATCCAGGGGTTAGGGTTTGGAACACGGTGCGTGAGAGTGTGGGATAGGCCGGATTAATCCAGGGGTTCGGGTTTGGAACACGGTGCGTGAGAGTGTGGGATAGGCTGGATTAATCCAGGGGTTACGGTCTGGAACACAGTGCCTGACAGTGTCGGATAGGCCGGATTAATCCAGGGTTTAGAGTCTGGAACACAGTGTCTGAGAGAGAGGGACAGGAGGGATTAATCCAGGATTTACGGTCTGGAACACAGTGCTTGAGAGTGTGTGATAGGCTGGAATAATCCAGTGGTTAGGGTCTGGAATACAGTGGCAAAGAGTGTGGGATAGGCAGGATTAATACAGAGATTAGGGTCTGGAACACAGTTCGAGAGAGAGTGGGATAGGCCGGATTTATCCAGCAGTTAGTGTCTGGAACACAGTGCCTGAGAGAGTGGAATAGGTCGGATTAATCCAGTGGTTATGGTTTGGAAAACAGTGGCTGAGAGTTTGGGATAGGCAGGATTGATACAGGGAATAGGGTCTGGAACACAGTACCTGATAAAGTGGCATAGGCCGGATTAATCCAGCAATTAGTGTCTGGAACACAGTGCTTGAGAGTGTGGGGTTGGTCGGATTAATCCGGGGGTTAGTGTCTGGAACACAGTGTCTGAGAGTGTGGGATGGGCTGGGTTAATCCAGGAGTTAAGGTCTGGAACACAGTGTCTGACATTGTCGGATAGGCCGGATTAATCCAGGGGTTAGGGTCTGGAACACAGTGTCTGAGAGTGTGGGATAGGCTGGATTAATCCAGGGGTTTAGGTCTGGAACACAGTGTCAGAGAGTTTGCGGTGGCCGGGTCAATCCAGGCGTTAGGGTCGGGAATACATTGTCTGATTTTATGGGATAGACCGGATTAATACAGGGGTTAGTGTCTGGAACAGAGTGCCTGAGAGTGTGGGATAGGCCGGATTAATCCAGGACATAGGTTCTGGAATGCAGTGTCTGCGAGTGTGGGTGTGCCAGATTAATCCAATAGTTAGGGTTGAGAAGACAGTGCCTGAGAGAGAGGAATAGGTTGGATTAATCCAGGGTTTAGTGTCTGGAACACAGTGCCTGAGAGTGTGGGATAGGCCGGATTAATCCAGGGTTTAGTGTCTGGAACACAGTTCCTGAGAGATTGGGATAGGCCATATTAATCCAGTGGTTAGGGTCTAGAACACAGTTTCTGAGAATGTGGGATGGGCTGGGTTAATCCAGGAGTTAGGGTCTGGAACACAGTGTCTGACATTGTCGGATAGGCCGGATTAATCCAGGGGTTAGGGTCTGGAACACAGTGTTTTAGAGTGTAGGATCGGCCCGGTCTATCCACGGGTTGCATTCTGGAACACAATGTCTGAGAGTGTGGGATTATTCGGATTAATCCAGGGGTTAGGGTCTGGAACACAGTGTCTGAGAGTGTGGGATGGGTGGGTTAATCCAGGGGTTAGGGTCTGGAACACAGTGTTTGAGAGTGTAGGATCGGCCCATTCTATCCACGAGTTACGTTCTGGAACACCATGTCTGAGAGTGTGGGATTGTTCGGATTAATCCAGGGGTTAGGGTCTAGAACACAGTGTCCGAGAATGTTTGGGATAGGCCGGATTAATCCAGGACGTAGGTTCTGGAATGCGGTGTCCGCGAGTGTGGGTGTGCCGGATTAATCCAATGGTTAGGGTTGAGAAGACAGTGCCTGAGAGAGAGGAATAGGTTGGATTAATCCAGGGCTTAGTGTCGGAATACAGTGCCTGAGAGAGTGGGATAGGCCGGATTAATCCAGGGTTTAGTGTCTGGAACACAGTGCCTGAGAGAGTGGGATAGGCCGGATTAATCCAGTGGTTAGGGTCTGGAACACATTGTCTGACAGTGTGGGATAGGCCGGATTAATCCAGGACGTAGGTTCTGGAATGGGGTGTCTGCGAGTGTGGGTGTGCCGGATTAATCCAATGGTTAGGATTGAGAAGACAGTGCCTGAGAGCGAGGAATAGGTTGGATTAATCCAGGGCTTAGTGTCGGAATACAGTGCCTGAGAGAGTGGGATAGGCCGGATTAATCCAGGTTTTAGTGTCTGGAACACAGTGCCTGAGAGAGTGGGATAGGCCGGATTAATCCAGTGGTTAGGGTCTGGAATACATTGTCTGACAGTGTGGGATAGGCCGGATTAATCCAGGACGTAGGTTCTGGAATGCGGTGTCTGCGAGTGTGGGTGTGCCGGATAAATCCAATGGTTCGGGTTGAGAAGACAGTGCCTGAGAGAGTGGGATAGGTTGGATTAATCCAGGGTTTAGGGTCTGGAACACAGTGCCAGAGAATGTGGGGTTGGCCGGATTAATCCAGTGGTTAGGGTCTGGAACACAGTGCCTGAGAGTGTGGGGTTGGCCAGATTAATCCAGTTGTTAGGGTCTGGAACTATGAGAAACAAAGCTCACACACTTCAATAATTGCAGTCCGAGACCAAATCTGAATCAGTAGTGTCCTTTATTTTACTCTTGCAAGAGGGTGTGATGTCCAGTGTCTATAAGGCAAGGGACATACACACCCCAAATTCAATTCATACACAATATTTATATAATTTGGTTTCTTTTGTTTTTCAATGCTCCTCCCCTGTTTACATCGTCCACTTCCCTTAGACCGACCCCCATTACCCCTGTTTATCTCTTGCCTTATCCGGCCTTGTCTGTGACAAAATGCTTATTTCTGGCCTCAGGCCATTTGACCTCATCCTGCTGTAGGTCATTGTTAGGCATATTCTTTCTTCACCATTATCTACTCCCTCCATCTGTACCTTCCCCTGATCCCTATGACCCTTTTAATTGGGGTTTGTTCCTGTGTTTCTGTAAAAGTGGGAAACAGATGTTTATACCTACTGTTTGTACAGGCGTATCCAGTTTAACTTCCTCCCCTCACAGCATCTTATCTATTCCCCTGTAATATCTACCATTGTTTTGCAGTCACGTTTCATTCTTGCATACAATTTCAGCTAATACAAAACCAATTATGTATTTCCTCCACATCGTTTCCATTCTTGTTGACTCAGCTCTTTGCTAAAACAATTACACACTGGTGTGAGCTCATTTACTTTGTACAGGTAAATGGAATTGCAGAAATAACACTAGTTTTCCCACATCCCACAATTTCCCCATTTTCTTTAATTACCATTTGTTACCTTCTGCAATTTTTCTTTTAAGCATCGCCCCCAAAATTCACAAGCATCATTCCGGAGATTTCATCCATCTTGGTCTCACTCATCCCCTCATTATTTAGTCGATAAAGTTCCCCTGCCTGATTCCCTTTTAGGGGCATCTGTTTCATCACGGCTGTTTCAATCAGTCTTTGGGTCAGCCCTCGTATACAGGGTATGATACAACAGCCAGTGGCCACCAGTACCCCGGCTACTACTATCAGGGAATTAAGGATGGAAACCACCACCCCCTTCCATTTTCCAAACCAGGATTCAAGCCATCCTGTGAGAGACGTGTCTACTCCTGTATTCTCAGCCAGTTCCTTTGCTAAGGTAGTCAATCCTCTTAAGGCCCGAGTGATTGAACCATCAGGTGCAGTGTTATTAGGAATAAAGGTGCACCAGCTTCCTCCTAACAACTCACACACACACACTCCCTTTTCCCGCTAGAATCATATCAAGGGCCATTCTATTTTCCCATGCCATCCCACTTGTCACATCAAGCTGGTCTGATATTCCTTTAACCACATCTCTTGTATAATTTATAAATCACTGTTGATTATAGAAAATGTAATTTATCCAATCTATCTTTTTATTAATTGTTACCCACCAGAAGAGAGCTGACACAAAGCCTGCTGCAATCTGGTTACGAGCCTTGAATTCATCAGGTACCCCCACCCTCCCCCCCCCCCCCCCCCACCAGGGACTCCTACAGAATCGAGATAAATCCTGTCATCGAAAGAAATGTCTAACAGTGATCTCTTACTCCTTCCCTTTTTCCCTCCTATCTTTTCCTTCTCAAATGCCAGGGTCAATGGAATTGCCAATTGTACAATTGCACATATCCCTCTCCAATCTGGAGGGAGGGTGGGTCTCCATGTTTTGCCTCCACAGTCCCACCACAGATCCACTCGGGGAACCTTCAGTGCTGAGTAGTTCCCTCCCTTCTCCGTTTCGGTGACATTCTTAGTCTCTGTACATAATTTCAGCTCTCCCCAAGTCTCCCTCGTCTACGCACACACCACGTTTGATTTCCGACTGTGGCTGGAAACATGGGGGGGTGGGGATTTTGAGTCTTTCTTCTCCAAGGGAGGGAACATCAGAGATAGGGAGGTACAATTCCTATCATTCCATGCAGTCTCATCCTGGTACAGGGATATCATACATTTCATGCCCTTCCTGTCTCCCTTCCACCCGAGCGGAAAGGGAACCACCTGGGCCACTGGCCGACCGGAGGCACATGCATAGCAATTGGTCTTGTTCAGACTTTTTACAGTATATTTTACCCATTCAACCCAGGCGTTTGCATCCCCATACCCAGTTTCTACTTTGATGGTCTGTTTTAAGTCCTTTACCTGTGTAATTTTTACTACTTTAGGGTCATTGGGAGGGGTGACCCAGTAGTTCTGCCCGTTTTCCCTGTCCTACGCTAATTCAAAAACAACAGCCCAAGAAATCCTTCACATTTGCTTTCATTTCTATCCCAATGTTTCATTTAATTGTCTCTCATAGGTGCCCCCCCCCTACCCCCCCACCCCCAGAATTGCTCTGTGCCATTTGGTTTTCTTCATCGTTAAGTATATTGGGTTACACTTTTTATCGGGACAATCGCGAGCTGGTCGGAAGGGGGCCCGGTGTACTGTGACGAGACCATTATACCAAGTACCATCCCCAAGGCCATCCCCATAGAACTTAAGATGTATCTCTGAGCTGTGGTACTGTCTCTGATTATCTACATCCCCACAATTTAAGCTGCATGCATCAGCGTCTATTACTTGTGGATTATCAGACTGAGGAACTGTTAATAACACATATGAAAATGATATTTGACAAAATCCCAATACTAAGAGAGCTAGCATCATAACTCTAAGCATCTCCAGCATTCTAAACATGATGGCGAAGCACAAAACGACTTAATATACAATCTTACAGAAATAATCCCGCGCTCGCATCACCACTGTATAATCAGTTACTCAAAGTCTCTTCAGTCTGAGTTTCAGCGGGTCTTACGTTGATCCGACTGTCCAGACTTCTTCCCCAACTGGAGATTCCACTGGCCCTTTGATCCGAGTGTAGTGAGTCCAGCCTTTCCCCACCGTCCTTATTGCCGTTTCGGTCGTCAAAAGAGCCTGGTACGGCCCTTCCCAGTCCGGCTGCAATTTAGTCTCTGTCCATGATTTTACTAAGACCCAATCTCCCGGCCGGATGGGATGAATGGTGAATTGAAGGGGCAGAGTCTGTGCCAATAAACCCTGTTCCCTGAGGAAAGACAAAGAGGAGGACAAGCCCAGTATATACTTCTTTAAAAACAAGTCTTTAGTTTCGGGAATTGGCAATTCTCCATTCATTCCCAGGTAAGGTAATCCAAATAAGATTTCATAGGGGGATAGTCCCAAATCTTTCCTTGGGGCTGTTCGTACTCGCAAGAGAGTTATAGGTAAACATTTGGTCCAAGGGAGTCTGGTTTCTATTATCAATTTAGAGAGCTGTCATTTGAGTGTTTGGTTCATTCTTTCAACCCTTCCCGATGATGGCGGGTGTCGTGGAGGATGGAGCGCCCAGGAAATTCCCAACCCTTTCATTACGCCCCTGAAACACTTTAGAGGTAAAATAAGTGCCTTGGTCAGAATCTATACGGTTCACTAGCCCATATCGGGGAATTACGTGCTCTAATATTGTTTTAGACACCCCACACGCAGTGGCAGTAGCTCGGGGGTATGCTTCAACCCAACCAGATCGATGATCTACTATAACCAGCAAATACTTTAGTCTTCCTACTCTGGGTAGTTCAGTATAATCTACTTGCATACTCTGGAAGGATCTCAATCCTGGGTCTCTTCCTCCTGGGGTCTGTTTTCTCAAGACATTCTTATTTACCTTTCTGCATATTATACATCCCTCACATATTTGTTTAGCAATTGTATACATTCCTTTACATCCATATTCCCTAAGAACTAAATCACACATTGCTTGTACTCCCCAATGGCTGCCTCGATGTAGGACAGCCATAATCTCTCGCATCATCATTTTGTTTAACATTTCCCTTCCATCAGGTAACCTCTAATGCCTTTCTGCTGTTTTACAGCCCCTAAATCTCTCAATTCTTTTTCCTCTCTTTCAGTAAATATAGGAGCTTCCCGAGGACCTGGGACAGTAGGTATTAGGGAATGAATCACCATTTCTTGTGGGTTCAGGGCTGTTTCCTTAGCCACTTCCTTGGCTAATCTATTTCCCCTAACTTCAGGTTCATTTCCTTTCTGATGGCCATTTACATGCACTATCACTATTTCTCGGGGGAGTAATAGGGACTCCAAGACCCATTTAATCAACTCCTCATGTACTAATTCCTTCCCCCGGCTATTGATCAGTCCTCTTTCCTGCCATATCTTTCCGAAAGTGCCAACACCAAGTACATATTTAGAGTCAGTGGATACTGTTCCCTCTTTATTCTCTAATGCCCTAAGGACACTTTCCAAGGCATTGAGTTCGCAGGTCTGAGCTGACCAAAAATTTGGCAACCTTCCTGCCTCCACCACACTACCTTCCGTCCCGTCTACGACTGCATACCCATTATGTCTTTTCCCTTCAGTCACATGGGATGATCCGTCTATAATGAGTCAGGCTCCTGCATGAAGGGGAACATCTCTCAGGTCCATGCGGACCTTAGTTTGGTATTCTATAATGTCAAGACAGTCGTGCCCTGGATTCTGAGGAGATTCTCCTTCCCCTTTCCAAAGAAAGGCAGCTGGATTTAAACAATTGTCCGTGACCAACACTAGATCATCCTTTTCTATTAATATTGCCTCATATTTCAGAATCCGTGAGACTGCCAACCATCGCCCAGCTTTTTGGTTTCGGATCGTTCTCACTTGGTGTGGGGTACTTACAATTACGGCTCCCCCAAATGGAAGCTTTCTGCTTTCCCCCACCAACAGTGCAGTGGCAGCCACGGCCTACACACACTCAGGCCACCCCGGGATACTGGATCCAATAGCTTCGAAAGATATGCTCCTGGCTGTTTCATTCCTCCCCACCTCTGGGTTAATACTCCCAAAGCCGCTCCCTTATCTACAGTAACAAAGAGGTGGAAAGGTTTATCGAGAGAAGGTAAGGCTAACACGGGGGCATGGATCAGATCTCTTTTGAGTTTCTCAACTCGTTCTTTTTCCTCATCGTCCCAACTTAGACATTTTGGTTCCCCCTCTAATAGTCTGAGATATAATTTCTTAGTCTTCTGAGCATAGGAATCAATCCACAATCTGCAATATCCCGTTAGACCCAAAAATATACGTAACTCCCGTTTAGTCCTGGACAGCGGCATTCCCACTATTCCCTCTCTCCGTTCCGGGCTTATCTTTCGCTTTCCCTCACTAACTAAATGTCCCAGTATTTCACTCGCTCCACTTATTGTAGTTTGTTTTAGATACTCGCAGTCCCTGCTGACCCAGGAAATTCAATAATTTGTTAGTGGCTTCTACTACTCTTTCTCTTCTTTTTCCTGTTCCTAAGAGGTCGTCTACATCCTGCAACAGGGTAGTTCCCTTGGGCCTGCTAAATTTCTCCAATGTTTGTTCTAACATCTGTCTAAATAAACTCGGGGAGACCGTAAATCCCTGGGGAGCACGACCCACCGGTATTGCTGTTTCCGTCCTGTCTTGGGATCTTCCCATTCAAAGGTAAACAAATTCCTACTTTCCTCTGCCAAGGGACAAACCCAAAAGGCATCCTTTAAATCTATCACACTAAACCATTTGTGGTCATGAGGGATCTCACTTAATAACGTATAGGGGTTTGGCACCACTGGGTGCCTGATCTGTACTATTCGATTTAATGTTCTCAAATCCTGCCCCAATCGATAAGTTCCATCGGATTTCCGCACTGGTAGTATTGGGGTATTATAAGGAGACATACATGGCTCCAACAGTCAATCTCTAATCAATCCTTCAATTACTGGCTGCAGTCCTCGTTTACCTTCGATGGAAATGGGATATTGTCGCTCACAGACAACGTCCCCTTTCCTTTTTAAACTTATTTCTAGGGGACGGATCTGTAATTTTTCACGATTCCCTTCCCTAGCCCATACAATCGGGTCTATCTCTCTATCTCTACATCCTCTGTCAACATTGCCATTTGTACAACTAATTCTTTTTCCTGAATGCCAATCTCCAGTCCTAAGAGGATAATTAAATTTCTCCCTAGTAAGTTACTTCCTATACCAGGGATATACAGCAGTTCCCCTGTGCCTTTATCCTTAGGACCTTATATCATCATAGGTTCAAATACTGGAACAGTAAATCATTCCCCTTTTACCCCCGAAACAGTAATTGACCGTGTCGACATTCCTACTTTCTTTGGTTTAAAATTCAGCGATGACCGTGCTGCCCCCGTATCTACTCGGAAGACTACCTCTTCCCTACAGGATCCCACCTTCAGGTTTATCAAGGGTTCCTGGTGGGTCCCCGAGGGCAGGAACCCCTGACACCCCTATTCTTCATCAAAATTCATAAGCGGAATTGCCCTCTCTTCCCTTTGTACATCAGGACAGTGCCGCTTAAAATGCCCTATCTTTCCACAATACTAGCATCCTGCCTGTGGAGACCTCCATCTCTGCCCCTGTCGCTCGAACCCTCTATCAAATGCTCCCCCTTGTCCTCTCCCTCTCCCTCTCCCCCTTGTCCTCTCCCTCTCACTCTCCCCCTTGTCCTCTCCCTCTCCCTCTCCCCCTTGTCCTCTCCCTCTCCCTCTCCCCCTTTTCCTCTCCCTCTCCCTCTCCCCCTTGTCCTCTCCCTCTCCCTCTCCCTCTCCCCCTTGTCCTCTCCCTCTCCCTCTCCCCCTTGTTCTCTCCCTCTCCCTCTCCCTCTCCCCCTTGTCCTCTCCCTCTCCCTCTCCCTCTCCCTCTCGCCCTTGTCCTCTCCCTCTCCCTCTCGGCCTTGTCCTCTCCCTCTCCCTCTCCCTCTCCCCCTTGTCCTCTCCCTCTCCCTCTCCCCCTTGTCCTCTCCCTCTCCCTCTCCCTCTCCCCCTCGTCCTCTCCCTCTCCCTCTCCCCCTTGTCCTCTCCCTCTCCCTCTCCGTCCTACCTGCTGCCACCCACCCTCCAGTTGCTCACTATTGGTTCCATTCTTTTCTGAACTACCTCACCAACCGTAGCTCCCATCATTTTCACCTTCTGTTTTTGTCTCTCATCCTCTCTCTTTACAAACACTTTCTATGCCTCTCTTAATAATTCATCTCATGGTTTTTGACTCCACCCTTCTATCTTCTGTATCTTTCTCCGTCTGTCTGGCCATGCCTTTGTCACAAAATGTACTTTCAAAAGACCCTGTGCCACTGGGTCCTCAGGGTTCATTCCAGAGTAGTTCCACATTGAGTCCCTTAATCTCTGCAAGAAAGCTGAAAGAGTCTCATCTTTCTCCTGTCTAACTTCAAAGGCTTTAGTCAAATTCTGTGACTTTGGAACTGCCTCTCTTATTCCTTTTAGAATCAGGTCTTTCAATTCCCTCATTTCTTCTTAATACTCCGGGTTTTGATCTTCCCACTGGGGGTCTCTGAGGGGAAACTTCACCCCTCCCTGTCCAGCATCCCCATCTCCAATCGGATGTTCCCTGTCCCATATTTTAATGCTTGCTCCCCGTATAAGTCCCTTTTCCTCTCCAGTAAATAGTATATTCAAACTAGACATTAACTCAGCCCAGGTATACAGACTGGGCCCCAAAAATTGATTAATTTATTCAGACAACCCTACCGGATCCTCAACCAGGACCTTCATTTCTTTTTTAAATGTTCTGACCTCCCCACTGCTGAGGGGGACACTTACAAACCCAATCTCTTTGTCCCCTATTGGTACCTCCCGAAGGGGATAAGTCATTACGTTCTTCCCCTTTTTCTTTTTGAAAGAAATATTGCAATATTTCTAGCTCCCCATAACTTCAAACACCAATTCATCAATTCATGTTTGACTAACTTTAAAGCCTGTTCCAAACTTGTAAATATATTTATATATTTACGTTCATTTATTCAGTATTTAATATTCAAACTGTAAAATGCATAAAGTTCTCAATTTTGAAATCCACTGTAATCACCCAGTTTTAGTCCCTTAATTTAAATCCAAAATTAGTTTTCTTAAGTAGTCCTGACCAATCATTGCTCAATTACAATACTATAGGTCGTGAAATAATCAGAGCTGCCTTAAAAGAATTTGTCTATTCAAGTTTAAAAAAAAACTTCTAATGCATGAACCATGGCCGAATCTAAGGTCATAGATATGAACCATAGAATTTTGTTTTTACTACAATCTAATGTTGAACTGAAACTTCAACTGTCCTCCATAAATCGCTTTTATGTAAAGATAAAAGAGATTAGTTAGAAACTGATAGTAAGGCAGTCATGACCTGTAAGAAGAACAGGAGTTATCATTCTTTGTTTTTCATAATCTCTGTAGAATCCTTAACCTTTAAAGAAATCATGTTAAGTTTCCATAATAAAAATCAGATTCAAAACAGTCCCGGAACTCAAGCTCCAGGGACTAAAGCGCAGACATTCAATCACCAACATACAAATGTGCATTCAAACCAAATCACAAAGGGTTAAACTTTCCACCAGCTGTACAGCTCTTTTCATTCTCTCTCTCTCTCTCACTCATTGACAAATAAATTCAGATATTTACAAACCCAGTCTTCGTCCGAGCTGTATTTTGTCCAGAAGAGGCGGGACGAAGAATGGATTCCTTAGTCCATACAAAGCAACAATATTTAATCATCTTTTTCCCTTGTACAAGTATTATTTTGCCAATTCCACAACATCCTCCCCAAAGGACTTTCTGGAGGTATGTTGTAAGGGACCCTGCCTCCATTTCCATTGCTTTTTCCTTCTTTTGTTTTCCCGGAGGTTTTTTCCTTACCCACGGCACAACCCATATTGAGTTCCTTCATTAGTCCCTTATTAACTACTAAAACTCAATCCCGGCCACCAAGGCAATACTTAAAAGTCAATGTTCTTACCTTGGTCTGTGCACAGAGTTGCCTGGCCCCTTTGTGCCGTATTGTCTATTGAGCTCCTATCACTGTCTGATTCAGATGTCTCTCTTGTGGGATTCGTACCAGTCGCCCAAGGGAGCGGACCAAACCAGGAACACGAGACCGCTCCTCAACCGGGAACGGGACGCGTCTTCCCAGTGTCCAAGGCCAGCCACTCCCCCCGGCAATGGAAGAATATCCCGGACAGGCCCCCAATTCTGGGAAATAGAACCCCCTCACTTCAATAATTTCAGTCCGAGACAAAACCTGAATTAGTAGTGTCATTTATTTTACTCTTGCAAATGGGTGTGATGTCCAGTGTCTATAAGGCAGAGGACATACACAACAAATTCAATTCATGCACAATATTTATATGATTTGATTTCTTTTGTTTTACATTGCTCCTCCCCTGTTTACATCTTCCACTTCCCTTAGACCGGCCCCCATTACCCCTGTTTATCTCTTGCCTTGTCTGTGACAAAATGCTTATTCCTGGCCTCACAAGGCCGTTTGACCTCATCCTGCTGTAGGTCATTGTTAGGCATATTCTTTCTTCACCATTATCTACCCCCTTCATCTGTGCCTTTCCCGAGGCCGTTCTGATCCCTATGACCCTTTTAATTGGGGTTTATTCCTCTGTTTCTGTAAAAGTGGGAAACTGTTTATACCTACTGTTTGTACAGGCATATCAAGCTTAACTTCATCCCCTCACAACATCTTATCTACTTGCCCGTAACATCTACCATTGTTTTGCAGTCACATTTCATTCTGGCATACAATTTTAGCTAATACAAAAACAATTATGTATTTCCTCCAAATCGTTTCCATTCTTGTTGACTCAGCCCGTGGCTAAAACAATTACACACTGGTGTGAGTTCACTTTACTTTGTAAAATGGAATTGCAGAATTGCAGAAGTAACATTAATTTACCTTTATCCCACACCCTGCTGTGAGTTTTCCCCACAGCTGTGAATGTCACTGTTTTTCTGAGACTGAACTCCATGTTCAGAGCTTGAAACCAAACAGCACAGTCTTTCAGCTGGGAGGGTCACTGCTGGGTCAGAGAGCAGTGCAGGGTCAGTGCTGGGTCACTCGGCTGTGCAGGGTCACTGCGGGGTCAGACAGTGATGTAGGGTCACTGCGGGGTCACACGGCTGTGCAGGGTCACTGCTGGGTCACACGGCTGTGCAGGGTCAGATGGCAGTGCAGGGTCAGTGCTGGGTCACATGGCTGTGCAGGGTCACTGCGGGGTCAGAGAGCGGTGCAGGGTTACTGCTGGGCCACTCGGCTTGCGGTATACATACAGAACAAGCTGCCAGTGGAAGTGGTTGAGCTGTTTACATTAAGAGTTAAAAGGTATTTGGATAAGTACATGGATAGGAATGGATTAAGAGGATATAGGCCAAGTGCAGTGAGGTGCGGTTAGCATGGATGAACATTTGGTCAGCATGGACCAGTTTGGGCCAAAGGGCCAGTCTTTGTGCTGTAGGAATCTATGGCTATGACTCTATTTGTTCATTGGTGTAGGATGTGGGCATCAGTGGCTGGTCAGAATTTATTGTCCATCCCTAGTTGCCCTTGAGAAGATGGTGGTGAGCTGCCTTCTTGAACTACTGCAGCCCACCTCCTATGGGCTGACCCAAAATGCCATTAGGGAGGAAATTCCAGGATTTGAACCCAACAACAGTGAAGGAATGGCGATATATTTCTCCGTCAGGAATGGTGAGTGATTGGAGTGGAACCTTAAAATTTTAGAGTTCCCATATATATGCTGCCCTTGTCCTTCTAGATTGAACTGGTCATGGGTTTGGAAGGTTTCTGTCTGAGGACCTTTGGTGAATTTCTGCAGTGCATCTTGTAGATGTTGCACAACTACTGTTGCAGCTACTGAGTGTCGGTGGGGGAGGGAGAGGATGCTTATGGATGTAATGCCAATCATATGGCCTGAATTGTCCTGGATGTTGTGAAGCTTCTTGACAATTGTTGGGGCTGCACCCATCTAGGCAAGTAGAGAATATTCCATTACACTCCTGATTTGTGTCTTGTAGGTAGTGGACAGGCTTTGGGAAAGTCAGGTGATCAGTAACTCACCATGGCATTCCGAGAATATTGTGTCCTACTGATCCAGATCTCCAGGAATCCTTCTAAGCGAAGGTGTTACTGATCATGGAATTGTACTGAATGGGGATGACGACGCTCAGGCTGGGACCCTCGGATTGCTGTGGCCTCATGTTGCTGGGAGGATGTGTCATTGTCGAATTGGACTGAGTGGGGGTTACTGCTGGAATGATATTTTCTGGCCCAGTGTTCTTGCATTTCACAGCTCACTGTAAATGCAGTATTGTAGTAAGTGTTCAGCACGAACAGCAGAATACTCATGAACCCAATTACAAGTTTTACTGGGAATATCTTGCACTGTCCAACTGTATTGTGTGTGTCAACAGCCTGAAGGGACAGTGACAATGTGATTCAGGGAACATCTTTCATTTCAAATATTATGGAGTGTGGGTTCCTAGCCAAAGGGGAATAACAAACTCCAGTCTCCAAATGTTACTGGGGACATTTCTCAAAGTCACCTTACACTGAGTGTGGGTTACTAACTGGAGGAGAACAGCCGACTCCAGTGGTCTTGTGTAAATAGGAGTCCTTCTGACTGTAGAATCTCACTGTTGTGGAAAACTGGATGAAATGGAATATCTGACCACAGTGGGGAAGTAGAACCATATAGATATGAATCCCATGGTGCTTCATTTCTGGGAGATTCCTCATTTCTGTCTGTCCACTAATGGAGCTCTCAATGTAGTTTGGAATGGATTGTAACTGGGAACATCTTGGCAGCTGGTTGAATATGTTCGATGCTAAGTTTTCAAAGTGAAATGTTCCATTGGAGATGACCAGATGTGATAATAGTTTTCAGAAAGGAAAATGGCAGAGCAATAATGTTAATTCAGTAAAATACCCAGTGGACATATTATGCTGATTTAAATAATACTTTTGGTTCTGATTAAGGTTAGGACAAGTTGTGGGACATTGCTGTACGAATGTATATTAATCAGGATTGAGATCATAAAATGGAATCCCTATAGTGTGGAAGGAGGCCATTTGAGACACACCAACCCTCCAAAGGATATCACAACCTATTCCTGTAACCCTGCATTTCCTGTAGCTAATCCAGCAAGCCTGCACATCTTTGAACTGTGGAATAATAATGGATCACTCAGCGGAAACACTCCCCGCCCCACCCCAGCCCGTACACCTGGTGATGGAATTGAACCTCGGCTCCCAGGCAGCAGTACTGAGCACTGTGCCATCTCTAACATACAACAGCAAATGCTAACAAGATTTCATACGTGTACTTGGTTACACTTGGATGAACAATGTTTGAATTTGTAATTCATAATCTTTCCACAGCGAATTTTCCAGCGACCATTGCTCTTTGCTTTGTGATGTGAGTCTTCCATGGGAGGAAAAGGTTTTGATGGGAACTGAGCATCAATCAGTTTTAAGGCATTATATGAAAATAAAACAAAACACTCAATAATAGGAATTAAAATGTCAGTTTCAACAAATTACTGACGTTAGTACTTGCAATATTCTGACCATGGTTAATAATCAAATTAAGGAGCATTACATCAATTGAGACCCCACAATACGGAACATTTAACACCCTGCTTTAATATACTACACAGACCTCTCCCATTACTAAATTTCTAAACCAGAATGAGTGTTCCATATCTATGAGCTGCAGTCATGGTCCCTCTCATTAGTGGGAATATCATTTCCCTATTTGAATCGCAAAGTGCTATTTATACACCTGCATCCTCTATTTCACTAACACCGTGCACAAATCCAATTTACAGATTTATGAGCATTTCCCTTCTGTACATGTGAGAATGACAAACATTCTGATTCTGTCAGGAGCCCAAACATTCTGATTCTGTCACTCATCGCTTGGTCTTTATACCATAGCCTCTGACCTTCCAACATGTTAACTCTGTAATACACCAACCTCCGGATCGGTTGACTTGTATTTCCAGAAGGATTGAATATCTGTTCCTCAATCAGTTGCAACTGTTTTCACAATTAAAGTGTTACTGTGTAAAGAAATGTTAATCTCTTAAACAAAAATATTATGAACACATATTGACAATAAGAAACTCTCGAAAAACTGGAGTCAATGAGATGATGACTCTTTTGTCTCATCCTGAGGACAGGTGAAGATGGTTCTAGCTGTGGGAGGTCAGTCATCTCAGCCGTTGTACATCTCTGCAGGAATTCTTCACAGGTGTACCTTGGTCCTAAAATCTGCAGGCACCACATCAATGCTGGTCCATCCGTCATTATTTCAAAATTAGTGAGGTTTGCCTGTGAATACACATTGTTCAGCACCATTTACTACTCTTGAGATAACAGAGAGACCTGTGTCCATACAGAGTGCGATAACATCTGGCTTGAGCTGATCATTGACATGTAACATTGATATCCCACGAGCACCAGGAAGTGACCATGTCAAAACGTGAGAATCTACCAATCTCCCATTGGTGTTTTATGACATTGCCATCACTGAGTGCAATGTTATCCACAACCCGAACCAATCATTAACGAGGAAATGACCTGTTCCAGCCATACAGGTGCTGTGGACACAGGAGGATGTCAGACAACCTGCTTACTGTGACTATAACCTCCCTGCCTGCCTCTCCAATCCATCCCCACCATCCAGACAGCATCGCTCAGAGGTGGGATTGCATTCTCTGTAAGTAACTGGCTGAGTGCAGCTCACATGCAACACTGAGTGCAACATTCCCAAAGCTTCACATTGTCCAGGATTGTCATGATTTCCCCACTGACCATTCAGCACACACTCTCTTCACCAATGACACCACAGTCAGCAATGAACACTACCTACAAGATACAAACCAGGAACAGGGCAGGGCTCTTTTTACCAGCACCTCACACATCCATCACCTCCAGCACCTGGAAGAACAGGGGCCACAGATGCACAGAGACACCATCACGTGCCTGACAGTTAAAGCTTACACTCCGTGAGTACATTTTAAAGTAATCACCATTTCCACATCTGCAAGGGGAGATCTCTGAATCCAAGGGCTGGTTAGTCTCTAAGGGAATATCCTGTATGGCAGAGAGTGGGACAATGTACAAGGTGAAAGGATGGGTGCTAGGTGCTGAATTCAGGGCATCAGCTATCCCAGTGGATAATCCGTGTCATAGCTTAATTTGTCAAGTCCAATTAGTTTCCCACCTCTGGATGGTCTCAAAGCCAGGAGACAAAACCCATTGCCTCAGTTGTCTATGCTGAGTCCTGGCCAATGTATTGGTGCTCCCGATTCCAGGTATCTACACTGAGGGAGTTTTAGGATCCCTTATCTTCAAAAGTGGATCCATTTTGGGAATTTCATAGTTGAGGAAATGGACTTGGTGTGGGGATATTCAAATACCAGGGAGTGGTCTAAAAAGGGAGCATTCTTCAGGAACAGTGTGTTATCTGTGCACAGGGAGCTCCATTTGCTTTTATTAATTGAAAGGTTATGGGTGTCGCTGGTTAGACCAATACTTACCACCCTTCCCTTATTGCCCAGAATAAACCAGACAATTGTAGATCTGAGTCACATGTACACCAAGACTAGGAAAGGATGACAGGTTTCACTCCCTAGAGGATGTGAGTCAGTGAGATGGTTTCTTTTCTAACAACTGACAACCGTTCATTGTCACCATCAGACAGTAGATGTTTTGATTTAGATTGAATTGAAGTTCCACCATCTGCCATGGTGGATATCAAACATCAGTCTCTGAATTAATAAACTCGTGATAAGACATTGAGGCCATCATCTCTGCTCATCTTTCACATTGGCCTGAATCCAAAGTGATAGGTTCAGATGCCAAGCAATAGTACATTATTTCCATTCTAAATGGACACCCTCTAATTCTAAGGCTGCGCCCACGGGTCCTAGTCTCCCCACCTGACAGAAACAAATTCCCAGCGTCCGCCCCTTCTAAGCCACGCGTTATCCTGTGCGTTTCTATCAGATCTCCCCTCACCTTCTAAACTCTAATGAATACAATCCCAAGATCCTCAGCCATTCATTGTATGTTAGGCCTACCATTCCAGGTGATCAATTTGAATCTCCGCTGGACACGCTCCAGTGCCAGTATGTCCTTCCTGAGGTGTAGGGCCCAAAACTGGACACAGTATTCTAAATGGGGCCTAACTAGAGCTTTATAAAGTCTCAGAAGCACATCGCTGCTTTTATATTCCAACCCTCTTGAGATAAATGACATTATATTTGCTTTCTTAACCACGGACTCAACCTGCAAGTCAACCTTTAGAGAATCCTGGACGAGCACTCCCACATCCCTTTGTACTTTGGCTTTATGAATTTTCTCACCGTTTTGAAAATAGTCCAGGCCTGTATTCTGTTTTCCAAAGTGCAAGACCTCACATTTGCTCACAGTGAATTTCATCAGCCATTTCCTGAACTACTCTCCTAAACTGTCTAAATCTTTCTGCAGCCTCCCCACCTTCTCAGTACTACCTGCCTGTCCACCTAACTTCATATAATCGGCGAACTTCGCCAGAATGCCACCAGTCCCTCCATCCAGATCATTAATATATAAAGTGAACAGCTGTGGCCCCGACACTGAACCCTGCGGGACACCACTTGTCACTAACCGCCATTCTGAAGAAGAACCTTTGATCCCAACTCTCTGCCGTCTATCAGACAGCCAATCCCCAATCCATGCTAGTAGCTCACCTTAAACACCTTGGGCCCTCACGTTACTCAGCAACCTCCTGTGAAACACCTAATCAAAGGCCTTTTGGAAGTCTACGTAGATAGCATCCGCTGGGTTTCCCTGGTCTAACCTATGTATTAACTCTTCCAAGAATTCTAACAGGTTTGTCAGGCATGACCGCCCCTTACTAAATCCATGCTGACTTGTTCTAATCCGACCCTGCACTTCCAAGAATTTAGAAATCTCATCCTTAACGATGAATTCTGGAATTTTACCTACAATCAAGATTAGGCTGATTGGCCTATAATTTTCCATCTTTTGTCTTGATCCTTTCTTGAACAAGAAGGTTACAACAGTGATTTTCCAATCATTTGGGACTTTCCTTGACTCCAGTGATTTTTGGAAGATCACAACCAATGCCTCCACTATTTCCTCAGCCACCTCCCTCAGAACGTCAGAGCCAGGTGATTTATCGATTTTTACACCTTTTGGCTTCTCTAACACTTTCTCTTTTGTAATGGCTACCATACTCAACTCTGCCCCCGATTCTCCTTAACTGTTGGGATATTACTCATGTCTGGGTTTGGGTGGGGGCTGCAGTACACAGTGTTCGACAGGTGGTGGGGAGTCAGTGCCAAATGTTGAAGTTCTCCTGATTGCATTGGGTATCCAAGCTGGGACATGGTGGTTGGATTCACTGGTGAATATCTTCTTAGTTCAGCTCGCCAGGATGTTCAGAGTGAGGAGCTCAATGCTCTATCATTTCTTTGTTCATATTTGGGTCACTATCCATTCCGAGACACAGTTGAGTGATCCAGTGCCTTGTACTATAATTCATGTTGTGTGGGTGCAGAATTTTAAGATTAAACTCAACTGTGGAAGCTCCAAAACTGAACTCAGGAATTTTGTAATCCACGTCTGTGTTAGGAGTCTCCCATTCTTTGTTTTACTGATCCTGGGAGTGTTTGTGTGGATGCTGTTATCTAATTTACAACTCCAGCGAGACTGAGCAACGTACAAAGCAGAATAAATCAACCACTGTCAACCCCAATATAATGTTGAATATGTGACTGTGTTTCTGAGACTAACCTGCTGTTTATGTTCATCCCTATGTATTTTCAAAGTATAAATTATTCAGATTCTTTAAACTTCGTATGACATGGGCCAACAATTATCTTTCTCTAACATCTATTACTTACAGTCTGAGCTCAGGCAAAGATATGTTTGATCAGTAACTTCAAGTCTCTTTTTTCTTTGCTGTCTCTCTTACAGTTAGTCTAGTGGTGATTCTAATCATAGCTCGGGGCAAGTGTGGATTTTCTAGAAGCACCACTCATTATATGGTGACCATGGCAACATCTGATCTGCTGTTCATTGTTTTCCAAGTTGTACTTTGGCAGTTTCCATCTCATTATTATCCACGGTGTTTCCTGGACATCACTCCTGTGTGTCGTGTTATCTATGTACTGAGCTGCTGGGCCATTGATTGTTCTGTCTGGTTCACCGTTGCTTTCTCTTTTGATCAATTTGTCACCATTTGTTTTCATCAGATGAAAACTAAGTATTGGAGAGAGAATACTTCAATTAGGGTTCTAGCAACAATCTGTATTTTCTTTTCTTTTAAAAATATTCCCAACTATTTTCGATTTAAACCTGGAAAGGTCATCAACAATGTGCCATGGTTCTGTCCTACCAGGTCCAGTTATTATACTGACTGCCGGTGGGCAAGTTTTCGATACTTTGAGTGATTTTTAACACCAATGCTCCCATTCACTTTTATTCTCTTTCTTAACGTTCTGACTGTCGGACACATCTCTGAGGCCATTACGGTGCATAGAGGACTCATGGGTCAGAGAAAAACAGAGAATGACCCAGAGATAGAGAGCATAAGGAAATCTGTGATATTACTGTTTTCCATATCTGCAAGTTTCATCCTTCTCTGGTTGCTGGATATTGTCGTTTCTTTCGTGTCGCTCATTCCTTGGATTCCACTGCTTTCGGTGTCTTTTCACAAACCTCATATATGCTGCAGGACCTGAGCTGCTGCACCAATGCACTTGTTTATGTGGTGACACAGAACAGTTTCAGAGACCAGTTAAAACATGCCCTGAAATATCCAGTGATAAAAATAATCCAATTGATGAATTAATCCAAGTAACAGAGAGCGAACATTAAAGGCAGCAGATAACGGAATGAGGGGTCAAGGTGAGGAATGGACTGACAGGAGAAGGAGGAGGAGCAACACGGTAACACTCCTTTCCTAACAGGCAAGGAATGGTTCCATCTGAGGAGCGAAACCAAAGAGACTGGAGGAGCAAAACAGTGGGAAGTGTTGTCAGCAATCAGCAACCGTTAATAGAAAGCTGGATAACAAAAGTCTAACTGAAACAGGAATCAGACATGTACAGAGTAACATCATCCCCAGCAACCAGTTGTCAGTGAGTGACCCAGATACAAGGTCAATGACCTGGAGGCAAGTCTCATCGGTCACTGCAGGCCCGGAGTGGGAACAGCAATGGCAGGCTCCTGTCCTCATGGAATTCACTCATCCACTCATCTGGATACAACTAAAAGGGAATGTTCCTATTCCGCAGAGTAATATACTGTCAATAATCCTTGTCTTTTGATTACAGATGTATTTTCAGCAATGATCTCTTTTTTCTGGTTCCATTCCCTTCCCCCCTGGCCTGATGCTGATATCACTCCCTCTCTTTATTTGGTTCTTTCCACCAATCAGCCGCTGTGTTGGTGGGGAATCCACGGCCCAGTCAGAGGGCTCAGTGACAGACCGGATCCGACACTGGGGAATGGGGTTGGATGTGGCAGATGAGCTGACCACCCCCCCCCCCCGTTCCCCCCCCCCTCAGTGCTGCCATGAGAAGGTTTTGTGGCTCTCACTGAATCCATCGAGCTCAGTGGGAACTGACGCTGGGTGAACTCTTTTTGCTTGGGCCTTCATAACGGAGCCTGGGATCAGTTGAAAGATCGATGGACCATCACCATCTGTAAAACAGCTCCTAAATCCCAACCTTGCATCAGCTCCTGATTGGCCGGTCTGATCAAGGTCCTGTTTAACACTGAGGTAAACCTCCTTCACTGTTCACTATCTCACCACCACATTTGGAGCCATCTGCCACCTTACTAACCATCGGAGACAAGCAGGAGGCTGGAAGAACCCAGCAAGCCAGGCAGCATCAGGAGGTGGAGAGGTCAATCCTTCGGGAGTGGGGGTAAGGGGAACTGCTGATAAAGGGGTGGGGGTGTGGGGGAGAGTCTTGGGTGGGGAGGGGGGCAGAGTGGTGAGGTGAACACAGGTAAAGGATACGGCCTGATCGGTCAATGGGAGGAATGAATCCAATTGGTGGCAGGGAGGGGTGGAAGGGAGGGGGAGGGGCTGGGAAGGGAGTTGGTAGATGGGGAGGGAGTTTATTTGAAATTGGAGAACTCAATGTTGAGTCCTCCGGGATGTAGGCAGCCCAGGTGGAAGATGAGGTTTTGTTCCTCCAATCTGCGATTTGATTCTCTGTGTCAAGGTCTCACTGGACCTTGTATTGGTTAATGGACCTGGCCAGCTGACTGACCTTTCACTGGGACAGTATTTTAGAAACAGTGATCACAGCTCCTTCAATTTTAAGATCGCTATGAATAAAGATAAGTCAGGACCCTGTGGGAAGGTACTGAATTCGGGGAGGGTAAATTAAGACAGTATTACGCAGGAGCTAGGGGGAGTTAATTGGGAAGAGCTGCTGTTGAGTAGGTCAATAGACAATAGATGCAGGAGTAGGCCATTCAGCCCTTCGAGCCTGCACCGCCATTCAATATGATCATGGCTGATCATTCCTAATCAGTATCCTCTTCCTGTCTTATCTCCATAACCCTTGACTCCACTATATTTGAGAGCTCTATTCAACACTTTCTTAAATGAATCCAGATACTGGGCCTCCACTGCCCTCTGGGGCAGAGCATTCCACACAGCCACCACTCTCTGGGTGAAGACGTTTCTCCTCATCTCTGTCCTAAATGGTCTACCCCGGACTTTTAACCTGTGTCCTCTGGTTCGGCACTCACCCATCAGCAGAAACATGTTTCCTGCTGCCAGAGTGTTCAATCCTTTCATAATCTTATATGTCTCAATCAGATCCCCTCTCAGTCTTCCAAACTCAAGGGTATACAAGACCAGTCGCTCCAGTCTTTCAGTGTAAGGTAATCCCGTCATTCCAGGAATTGACCTCGTGAACCTCCGCTGCACTCCCCCAATAGCCAGAATGTCTTTCCTCAAATTTGGAGACCAGAACTGCACACAGTACTCCAGGTGTGGTCTCTCCAGGGCCCAGTACAGCTGCAGGAGAAGCTCTTTGCTTCTGTGCTCAATCCCTCTTGTTATGAAGGCCAGCAGGCTATTGGCCTTCTTTACTACCTGCTGTACCTGCATGCTTGCCTTCATTGACTGGTGTACAAGAACACCCAAATCTCGCTGTACTGCCCCTTTACCTAAATTGATTCCATTGAGGTAGTAATCTGCCGTCCTGTTCTTGCCACCAAAGTAGATAACCAGACATTTATCCACATTAAACTGCATTTCCCATGTGGGAGTTGTTTAAAGACCTGCTGATCAGACTTCAGATTGGGCATACTCCAGTACGGAGGAAGGACAGAGATTGAAAGGGACTGTTATACCAGCTCCAGTTATTCTGAAGACCATCCATGGGAAAGGTTTAAATAGTCCGAAACATTTTAACACCATTTTTATCATTCACTTTTGTTCTGTTTCCAAACATTCTGACAGTGAGGCAAATCTCTGAGGCCAATAAGGTGTGTAATAGACTGATGGGTCAGAGAAAATTGGAGAATGACCCAGAGATAGAGAATGGACAGAATACTCTGATGCTGCTCTTTGTCATATCTGCCAATCTTCCCCTCCTCATTTTTCAGCCTCTCCCCCAGATTTTACATTCCTGCGATTCCTGCCCCCTGTCTATTCCCCCAATCAAATATTGCTCTTCCCTCATATATTTTGCCTCCCCCCGAAAATGCACCTCCCGGTCTCACACACCCTCCGCCCCCGCCCCCCCCCCCCCGCTCCCCCTGTGCAGCATTACTCAAACTGCCCCTCCCCCCATCATGATCACCCCCTCCCCCACCAATCCCTTTATGGTGGGGGGGTCACAGTGAGCACGTGCAGACATTTACTGACCTGTGGAGGGACTGCCTCACTGCACAGCAAGAGCCCAGGCCTCCTCTCCACCCCCACCCCCTCAGACAGGGACTTTATGTAAACCCCCTCAATCATTGTCACTGCCCCCTCCCAAATATTGTGCCCTTCCCCTCCCCCCAATTATGTTCCTTCCCACAATCCCCCCTCCCCTCCTCCCGATGTTCAGTCTCTTCCCCAACACCTCCGCGGGATCTCTCGCCCATTCCCCCCTCACCCAAATATTGGGCCCTTCCTAAATATTCTATTCCTCCTGCCCCATTCCCCTGTAACACCCCGACCCTGGCTAATTTGTGACCCCACACTCAATTTCCCACCCACCTCGGAATTTTCCAGCCCCACCCATTTTCCCCTCCTTCCCCAATCGAATTGGACCCTACCTGTGCACCTTCATTTACCCCCTACCCCAAACTGTCCCCTCTATCCATACCCCCCATGTCTGTATAAAAGCCCCCACTGTGTCTCCATTGTGTACAATTCCCCACCCTCCCTCACCACCCCCACCCCTCACTGTGTCCCAGGCCCTGGGATGGAGGGGGTGGGGGACACAGGGAGTGTGTGCAAAGACTGATCTGCCATTTGGCAGTGTGTGTCTTCATGCACAGCAAGATTCCAGTCCCCAGGCTTCCCCCTGCCCCACCCCATCCCCACAGTTTGGACAACAACAGGAGACCCAGGGAACAGCAAGATCCCGCTGTGTTAATGACATGTGCAGCACCACATGGTACTGAGTCCAAATCACCCTCAGGGACAGGGAGGGAGGGAGGGGTGGGGGCATAGAGACAGGGAGAGAGAGAGAGAGAGAGAGATACCGAGGTGGGGAGAGAACACAAACAAGATTAGGGACAGAGAAACGGGGACAGACACAGAGAGAGAGAAAATCCCAGGGTTGGCGGGGTGAGGGAGGGAGACAGGGAGATGGAAGTTGATTAAATCAAAGCCAAGATCTTTTGAATGAAAAAACAAGAAAAACAAACAAAATCCCATCACTGAGTGACTTCCCAAAGCTCCCCATTTTATCAGCACTTCCCCCTGGTTTTAAACCCAGAGAATAGGAACAGATTTCACTGGGACCCAGGGGGTAAATGCTGTCTGACTGACCCCCCACCCCCATCCCATCCCAAGGGTTTATTTTCTGAGACTCGATGCAGTGACTCGATGGAAGGGAGTCAGTCTCAGAGCCTGGATCTTGTCCCTCCCTCCGTGTTTAACCTGCCCCCTTCAGCTGTTTCTCTCCCTCTCTCCCTCCTTCCCTCACACTCTCTCTCTTTCTCCTTCACTCCTTCCATCCGTTTCCCTCTCTCATTCTCTCTCTTCTCCCCCACCTCTCTCTCCCTGTCCCTATCCCCCTCTCCATCTCTCCGCTCAGCTTCCTCCTGCTCTTGAGAATGGATTGTTCTCTCTCTCTCTCTCTCTCTCTCCATTCCCCCTCCGTTCTGATTGAAATGCCCTCCCCTCTCTCCCTCCCATTTAAAGTATGTTCCCATCTCCCCGCCCTGTCCTGTAGACATTAGCCCCGTCACTATCACATTGTGGGGGGAGGGTGAGGAGAGGTGGGGCGGGGGGGTCTGGGCTGGGGAAAGGAGGGATGATACATCCACTATCAGACCATCAGCAAACAGAGCCCGGGCCCTGTAGACAGGCTCCTGTGATGTGTAAGGGGCAACCCACAGGCTGAGGGGTGCACAGCAAGATCCCACAGGCAGCTGGGGAGTGGCATACCTGGGGTATTTCCTCTTCTTTACCTCCTGCAAGAACAACTCCCATCCCTCCAGCAACAAGCCCTCCACAAGCATAATGCTCCCACTGTAATTTTCACACAGCAAGATCCCAATAATGCCATCACCTTCCAAATCCAGTTTCTGATCATGAGTCTCTCTCTGTCTATCTCTCGCTGCCTGGAATCCCACATCCTGTCCTCCACACCTCTCCTCATTAAAATGACGACAAGTCACAGGGTGGGCTATTGATGCACAGTGCGATCCCACGGGGTAGTCCCCTTCGTGCTCCAGAATGTGCTCAAATCCCACTTTACATCCAACAGGAGGCTGTGGATTTTTTGGGGAATCTTGTTTAAAGAATCACCTCCTCCATCCCAGGATTTAATTTTGTAGATGGCACTTTCTAGACGTGTTTGGAGCTGGGCGGTGATGGGATATTGGGGAGCCCCGTTCTCTCCCCCCTCCCCCAGATCCTGTCTCCCTTTCCCAGCCTAGCTACAAAGACACATCTTATCCCTCTATCACTCCCTCCGTCTCACACACACTCTCTCTGTCAGCATCTTGTGTTTTTTTTACCCCTTTGTCTCAAACACAGTCACCTTGTGCTGCAAAATATTTCCATCTTCCCCAATTCAAATACCCACGAGTCACATTGCTGTGTGTGGGATGGTTTTGTTTGTTTGAAAAATCAATAAAAGAAAGCTGGGGAGGGTTTTAGAGGGGGGTGCAGAGAGAGACTGAGAGATCCCCTCCCACAAGTAGCATTATTCTGATATTAGAACAAGTCTTTGGATAGAGTTTCTCATTTAAGGTTTTAATTCCCTCCTTGGGGAGTCCTGTCTGTCAGACTGTCACTGGGGATTGATGTATTTGTGTCAAATCCCAGGGCTCTGGTTACTTTAACCCCAGGCTTCAAATCTGTTTTAAAAACAACAGGGCCCCAGTCTGACGGGAGCCAGTTACCCAGAGGCCCCTAAAACCCAGGGTCCCCCAGAGGAGATTAAACCTCGGGGTAAATAAACACACAACTCACTGTGGGCCCCCACGGGGTGCAGCCTGTCGACCAGGCCTCAGGCCTCAGGCCCGTGCTCCCCCTCTGGAGGTTGTTCTTGTCCAAGGCTTTCCTCGGCCTGAACATTTTGGATCTTCACGTTGCAGGTTTCCCAACAAAAGTTCCTCGGGATAAAAGAGAGAACAGATTACTTGAAAGGAGGCCCATATCCCTCCAAACCCTTCCTATTCATATACCCATCCAAATGGTTTTTAAATGTTGCAATTGCACCAGCCTCCACCACTTTCTCTGGCAGCTCATTCCATACATGTACCATCCACTGTGTGAAAAAGTTGTCCCTTAGGTCTCTTTCCTATCTTTCCCCTCTCACCCTAAACCTACACCCTTCAGTTGTGAACTATCCAACCCCAGGGAAAAAACTTTGTCTATTTATCCTTTCCATGACCGTCATGATTTTATAAACCTGTGTAAGGTCACCCCTCAGCCTCTGACGCTCCAGGGAAAACAGCCCCAGCCTGTTCAACCTCTCCCTATATCTCAAATCCTCCAACCCTTGCAACATCCTTGTAAATCTTTTCTGAACCCTTTCAAGTTTCACAACATCTTTCCGAGACCATAATTGCGCGCAACATTCCAACAGTGGCCTGACCAATGTCCTGTACAGCTGCAACATGACCTCCCAACTCCTGTACTCAATACTCTAACCAAAAAAGGAAAGCACTCCAAATGCCTTCATCACTATCGCATCTACCTGCGTCTCCACTTTCAAGGGGATATGAACCTGCACTCGAAGGGCTCGTTGATTAGCAACACTCCCTAGGACCTTACCAATAAGTGTATAAGTCCTGTTAAAATTTGCTTTCCCAAAACGCAGTACCTCACATTCATCTCAATTGAACTGCATCTGCCACGTCTCAGCCCACTGGCCCATGTGATCAAGATCCAGCTGCAATCTGAGTTAACCCTCTTCGCTGTTCACTACACCTCCAATTTTGGATAGAATTGGGGTCAGACAATATTCAATGGGATTCTTGGTGCAGTTCATCACTAAAGGGAGGATTTGTGCAGGATTAGTAATTTGGAGATTTGATGCAAGGCACGCCAAAATTAGAGAATTCTGGCAGCGGACCACTAAATAGGAGAATTGTTATAAGAAAATATAAATGGAAGAACTGGTGCACAGTGGGACGAGAATTGGGGCCTGGCACCAGTAAATGGGTGAATTAGAGTAGGGCACCCAATTAGAATTGGGCTGGGCATCAGTAAATGGAAGAATGAGTAAATGGGAGAACTGGTGGGGCATCAGTAGATGGGTTTGGCACAGTGCCATTACATTAGAAAATTAGTGGGAGTGCCAATAAATTAGAGAATTGGAACAGAACAGGTCTAAGTGGGAGAATAGGGACAGGGAATCACTAAAAAGGAGTTTTAGTTCAGCGCACCACAAAATGAACAAATGTGAGTAGGGAACCAATCCGTGTAAGAAGTATATCAGAGAACAGTTACATGGGCATCAATAATTGGAGACTTGAGAGAGAGAGTGTACATGTGAGAGAGAGATTGCGAGTGTGCGCACACAGCTGAAGTGTACATGTGTGAGTGAGAGAGAGTGTGCACATGCAGGACTTACACAGTTAATGGTAGTGCCCTGGGGAGTGTTGTTGAACAGAGAGACCAAGGGGGGACAGGTACATAGTTCCTTGAAAGTGGTGGTCACAGGTAGGCAGGGTCACAGGGTGGTGAAGGGGGCATTTGGCAGGCTTGCCTTTATCGGGGCAGAGCACTGAGCCCAGGAGTTGGGACGTCATGTTACAGCTGTACAAGACATTGGTGAGGCCACATTTGGAGGACTGCATACCATCACGTTCACCCTGCTGTAGGAAGGAGGTTATTAAACTGCAAAGGGTGGAAAACAGATTTCCAAGGATATTACCCAGACTGGAAGGCTGGGTAATATCCTCTAAGGAGAGGCTGGGATTTTGTTCCTTGGAAAACAGGAGGCTGAGGGGTGACCGTACAGAGGGTTATAGAATCATAAAGGACATATGTTTAAGGTGAGATGGGAAAGATTTAAAAGGGACCTGAGGGGCAACTTTTTAACTCAGTGTGGTGGTTATATGTGTAAGAAATGGGAAATGTGTTGTTTTTGCAGAAATAGAAAAGCAAGAAAGCGTATGTGCAGGAAAGGGGGTACAAGAAAAATATATAAGTAAGTACCAGCTTTAGTGCAGAATTATTAAAGCAAATAATTTCTTTCATCATAATGTTTTAAATAATAGTCTCAGCAAAATAGCTGAGATAGCTGAAACACAAACTAGGCATGAAAAAGAGACATTGTTAAATGTATGTTCAGGAATGGAATGTACCTATGGACAATGGACGATGTTACAAGCAAAGTGAAGAAGGAACATCCAGATACAAGTTTAGCCTTGTGTCAGCACTTACAGAGAGGAAGGTTGCCAACATGGGGAAGGGGAAATAACAAGGGTGGAGCGAAGATAGGCAGTTGTATCGCCTAGTAAGAGAGTTTGGGTAATATGGAGTCTGGAGAGGTGACCTCACTCAGCTCAAAGGTATAATTGTAAACTAACCCAAGTCTAATTTGCTTCATTTGCTTTATGCAGTTGAAACCCTTACTTGCAAGTTCGTAATAAATTGTCTTGTTTCCAGTTTTGTTGGTCTCGTCTAAAATTTTATCAAGTTTGTTTCTTACACATTTGGTGGCTTGTCCGGGATCCCAAGCTCCAGTCGCTTGGCATTTTCGGGAAAAATTGGGAAAGTGCACCTCGCCAATTTTGGCGGTCTCTCGTTTCCCCTATTGCCGCGGCGGCTCGAGCAAGTGAGATCTGGACTAAGAGACCCTGGAAACACAACGGGCAGATGCGACGGGTTCGGTCAGGTGACTCTTGTGTGCACAAGACACGGGTAAGAAAGGTCTTAAAAGATTTATCCGGGCGACCGGGGTAGACAGCAGTAGTTGCTGCCAGATGGATATATCCGGGGTTTATCCGGGAACTGCTGCGGGACAGGGCGCACTGATGCGCAGCGAGTTCGGTTGGGTAACTATTTTATACATAAGACCCGGATATAGGCAACGATAATGGTTGCTAGAAATTGCTGCGGGACAGGGCGCGCTGACACGCAGTGGGAGGTTTGGTCGGGTAAGTGACCGGAATAGGCAACGGTAGTGGTTGCCAGGTATTGCCGCGGGACGGGGTGTGTTGATTCGACCAGATAACTCTTGTGCACAGACCACGGTAAGAACATTGACCTTTAAGTATTGCCTTGGTACGTACGAAAAGTATGGGGAATTGGCAAAAAAAAGTATTTAATTGGCCAGACTAATCTGATGAGTAACCTGATACAACTACCCAGCCTTAGACCAGTTGTTAAGAGGGGAAATCCCCCACGCGAAGGTCAGGACCCTGAAGTGGGTGTGGAAGAAGGTGACACCAGACCTCAGTAAGGTTAATTAAATTACATAAAGAAACGGCCGAGTATTAAAATGGGAAATAAGAATAGTTGTTTAAGTGTCGAAGGAGACATGAGAGGGACATCCGAGGACCACATCCCAACGAACAGTCCTTTAGGAAAAATGTTAAGAGATTGGAAGTACAATCCTCAGACACGAGGAAAGGATGAAAAAGAAATGATAAAATTCTGCTGTTTTGTCTGGACGAAGGAAAGCATTAAAACTCCAAGTATATTTTGGCCAAAATATGGGCCAGATGAAGATTGGCTAAGTCAAGAAAATCAGAAACAAAAATACTCCCGTAAAGAATCTGACTGTGCCGCCTGTTGGATAGGGAGTCCAAAAATCCTTGTTTTGAAAAAGACAGAAGAAGGTGATGAGGAAACGAAGGTTTCCCATTGGGATCCTTTGTTAGGTTTACCCTCTCCTTATGATAATGACAGTAATGGTCCATCGTCGTCGTCCCCCTCTCCCACAGCGCCCTCCCCCCCCCCCCACCACCCCATTACAAAAACTTGAAAAAGGTCTGGGGGAAGACCTTCCCCCCCCCCCCCAAGTCCGATTAAGACTAGATCAGCAGTGGAAAGGAGGGAAGAGGGAGACATAGGCGGGGCAGTGACACAAATATATCCCCTCAAAGAGGTACCTGTTGGTAACGGTGAAATCAGATATGTCAATGCACCACTAACTAGCAGTGAAGTTAGATCCTTTAAAAAAGACATGAAAAGCTTGATTGAAGACCCCATAGGATTGGCGGAACAGTTGGACCAATTCTTGGGGCCGAATTTGTACACTGATGGTGAACTGATGAGCATTCTGGGGACGATATTCTCAGGGGAAGAAAGGGGTATGATTAGAAGAGCTGCCCTGAGAGAATGGGAAAAGAGACATCCGGTGGGTGAAGGAGTAGTACCAGCAGAAAACAAATTTCCCAATGTGGACCCCTGTTGGCAGCGCATGGATGAACATGATCGAGGAGAAATGAGAGACTTTCGAGAAATGGTTATTTTGGGTATGAGAGAAGCAGCAACTAAATCTCAGAATTTATTTCAAGCCTTTGAAGTAAGACGTGAAAAGGAGGAAGCCCCGTCAGCCTTTATACAGAGACTAAAAGAGGCCATTAGAAAATATTCGGGAATGAATCCCGATGATCCGGTAGCACAGGGACTCTTAAAGGTCCAGTTTGTGTCTAAATCATGGCCGGACATCCAAAAGAAGTTACAGAAATTAGAAGGATGGAGTGAAAGACAGATGGAAGATTTGTTATGTGAGGCACAGAAAGTATATGTGAAAAGAGAAGAGGAGAAACAAAAACAGAAAACTAAAATAATGGTTGCAGCAGTTGAGGAAATTACAATGAGACAGTTAGAATCAGAGAACAACAGGGGAGGACAGGAGAGACAGAGAGCAGATGGGAGGGGAAGGAAGCAGCAGGCAGGATGTTATGACTGCAGAAAATCAGGACATTTTAAAAGGGAATGCCCAAAGCTAGGATGACAAAAAGAGGCAGTTTCATTGATGACTTCTGATGAGGAATAGGGGAGTCAGGGATTCCTTCCTCCTGAGACTCAACGGGAACCCTTGATAAATCTAAAGGTGGGACCTAAAGGGGAGGAGGCAGTGTTTTTGGTGGACACGGGAGTGGCACGGTCATCCCTAAGTTTTAGACCTAGTGGTGTTACATTGACCAATAAGAATCTCAGGGTTTCTGGAGTAAAACGTGAAGGATTTTCGTGCCCATTTTTGAGCCGACCCTAATAAGGGGAAATGCCGAAGAAGTGATGGGACAACTACTATACATTCCTGATGTTGGAAGCAATCTCTTGGGTAGGAATTTAATAATTTTGTTAAACTTGAAGATTGGAGTAGAGAATAGTTCAACAACTGTAACAATAAATAAACTAACGACCAGTGATGAAGAACAGATAAACCCTAACGTGTGGGCAAGAACCGGGAACACGGGTCATTTAAACGTTAATCTCATTGTAATTAGACTGTCCCAAGAAAATAAAGCAGTCAGGCTTAAACAATATCCAGTTTCATTAGAGGGGCGCAAGGGTTTACAACCGGTAATAGACTCCCTTGTGAAAGAAGGGCTATTAGAACCATGTATGTCACCCTTTAATACCCCAATATTACCCGTCCGGAAACCAGATGGAACTTACCGACTGGTACAAGATCTCAGATTAGTGAACCGACTGTTCCGGACACAGCACCCAGTGGTGCCCAATCCATACACCCTTTTTAGTAGGATACCGTGTAACCACCGCTGGTTTAGTGCAATAGATTTAAAAGATGCATTCTGGGCTTGTCCTTTAGCCCCAGAGAGCCGCGACATGTTTGCTTTTGAATGGGAAAACCTGTACACTGGCCGAAAACAACAGTTCCAATGGATAGTACTTCCTCGGGGATTCACAGAATCACCTAACTTATTCGGGCAAATACTGGAACAAGTCCTAGAACAATATAAAGTGCCCCGGGAGATGTCACTGTTGCAATATGTGGATGATCTACTTGTGTCAGGACAAAAGAGAAATTATGTATGTTCGGCCACCAATGGATTGTTGAATTTCCTAGAGCGACGGGGTTTAAGAGTATCTTGGAATAAATTGCAATATGGAGAAAAAGAGGTGAAATACTTATTAGTGAGGGAACTAGACTTACTAACCCCAAAAGAATTCAAGGGATAGTAGAACTACCTCTCCCGAACACCAAACAAGAATTACGAAAGTTCCTAGGGCTGATGGGTTATTGCAGTATATGGATCGAAGCCTATGCCCAGAAAACAAAAAGGTTATATTACAAATTAACAGCATCAGTTCATGAAGGACCGTAATGGACAGAAGAGGAAAAGGAAGGGTTATGTGAGTTGAAGCGTAGTCTAACACAAGCTCCAGTATTGGCCCTTCCTTCCCTAGAGAAACCATTTCACCTTTTTGTGACAGTAAACGATAGAGCAGCTTTAGGAGTGTTAACCCAGAAAGAAGGGGGAAAGAGGCAGCCCATAGCCTTCCTGTCCAAAATCCTAGACCCTGTTTCAAGGGGATGGCCTGAATGTCTACAGGCAGTTGCAGCAACTGCATCTTGGTAGAAGAAAGTCGGAAGCTCACTTTTGGAGGAGCATTAGTAGTTAGCAACCCCCATCAAGTCAGAACTGTGTTAAACCAAAAGGCAGGGAGATGGTTAACAGATTCACGAATTCTAAAATACGAGGCCATCCTGATGGAGAAAGATGACCTCGTGTTAGCAACAGACACCTGTCTAAACCCAGCTACCTTTCTTTGGAAGGGAGAACCTTTGGACAAACAAGAATTAGAACATGACTGTCTAGATAACATCGAATATCAAACCAAACTTAGACAGGACCTGAGAGATCTACCTTTACATGATGGGGATAGATTGTTTATAGATGGATCAGTGAGAGGAGTGGAAGGAAAAAGACACAATGGATATGCAGTAGTGGACGGTAACAAAAACCAAACAGTGGAGGCTGACCGTCTGCCTAACACATGGTCAGCCCAGACCTGTGAATTGTACACATTAAACCAAGCTTTAAAACACTTAGAGAATCGGGATGAGACAATTTACACTGACTCTAAGTATGCCTATGGGGTGGTACATACCTTCGGAAAGATATGGCAAGAATGGGAACTAATCAATAGTCGAGGAAAAGAATTAGTACATGAAGAGTTAATAACACAAGTATTGAAAAGTTTGAAATTACCCCGGGAAATAGCTGTAGTCTGTGTACATGGACACCAGAAGGGGAACACTCTCAAAGCAAAGGGAAACCGGCTGGCAGACAAGATAGCCAAATAGGCAGCTATGAACCATACAGTAATAAAAATACAGATTCTTATACCCTGAGTTGACTCTTCTCCCATGAACCCCATATACACAGAAGAAGAAGAAAAAGAGTACCAAGAAATAGGAGCCACTAAGACAACTGAAGGAAAGTGGATCCTCCTGGATGGGAGGGAATTACTGAGTAAACCAGTCATGAGAAACATCTTAGCCACCTTACACCAGGGTAGGCATGGGGTTTCCAGGCCATGTGTGACACAGTATTAAGAAAATATGGATGTAAGGGAATATATACGTTGGTGAAACAGATATGTGCAGGATGTATAACTTGTCAAAAGATCAATATGAAAATGGCAAGGGAAGGTCTCAAAGGAGGAAGAGACCCAGGGTTGAGACCCTTCCAAAGTATACAGGTGGATTACACCGAACTACCCCCGGTGGGAAAACAGAAGTACCTGTTAGTACCAGTAGACCACTTAACTGGGTGGGTGGAAGCTTTCCCAATGTTATCAGCCACCTCAAAAGGAATGGTGAAAACTCTCCTCCAACATATCATCCCACAATATGGAATAGTGGAAAGTATCGACTCAGACCAAGGTAGCCATTTTACTTCCAAGATCCTACAAGAAGTAATAGCAAGATTAGAGATCTCTTGGGAATTCCACACCCCTTGGCACCCACCCTCCTCTCTTTGGGTGGAACAAATGAATCAGATCATAAAGAAACAATTATATGAACTAGTCCTAGAGACTTATTATCATGGACCAAATGTTTACCTATTGTGTTATTACGCATTCGGACTGCTCCAAGGCACGATATCGGCCTTTCTCCTTTTGAAATGATGTTTGGGCTACCATTCCTAGGAGGGAAAGGAGAGGTGCCTACAGCTGAATTTAATGATAAGTTTTTGAAAAATTATATTGTAGCACTTGGCTCTTCATTATCTATTCTTAGAAATAAAGGCTTGTTGGTACAGACACCGCCTCCTGAATTTGCAGCACACCGTATACAGCCGGGTGATTGGGTCCTGATCAAGACTTGGAAAGATACCAAACTCCACCCGAGCTTGGAGGGACCGTTCCTAACCCTCCTCACCACTGAGACAGCTATCTGGACTGCTGAGAAAGGGCCTAGTCATCACACTCGCGTCAAAGGTCCTGTGAAGGCCCCATTGGTGGAGTGGTACGCTCATCCTACAGACAACTCTCTGAAAGTTAAGCTGAGAAAGAGGGAATGAACTCAGATAAAAGACTCTTTTAATGTTTGATGATATCTACTGTTATTAATTGTAAGGGCTGTGTGGACTCACCTCTCCCTGGCACCTAAAAGATTAAGACAGATAGACAGGATGGTAGGTAGGGGTCAGAGATGGGCGGGTACTGGTATAGTATTGTAACGTTAGTAGTACTAACTGTTCAAGGAGGGGGGAAAAATCACTTCACTACACTGTGCCAAAATTATGCTGAACAAGAGGGACTTGCCAACTGTTGGGTCTGTGCAGAGGTCCCACACCATGGCGAATCTGGGATCCCCACCTCGGTAATACCATTTACCAAAAGAGAAGTGTACGATGTACAACAATTTGACTCGGGCTCAAATGATACAAAGTGGAGATCTGACAGGGGTGAATATAACTTTGAGGGACGGTTACCTAGACTAGCCCCGAAAACCCAGGGTGCTATCGATGGCCTTAGAGTTTCCCCACTGAAAGGAGCAGTGAATACCACCTGTTTCTGTAATCAGAAAGATGCCGCACCCTTCCGAGTAGGAAGATCATCTTGCGTCTATACCAGCCAAGCTAAGGCCATGACCACTCCTCGAATATTAAAAGGAACATATTGGGTATGCGGTCTGAAGGCCTATCCATTTATTCCCGGGGAAAAATACATTTGCGTGACCGAATGTGTAGAATGTGCATGTTATGAAATTGATGAGACACTGCCTCAAGACCAGAAAAGCTGGAATGGCAGCTGTTACCTTGCTTATTTAATCCCTCACCTCCGAATAGAAAAACATGAGCCCAACCTGAGAAAGGAGGCGGGGGATAAGATGTAAGATCCAAGAGGTTCCTGAAGGAGACCGTCTGCTGTGGACACTATTCCCAAACTACGGCACTACAAGGGCAGGGATGGAAATACAGAAACTGGCGGCTGCCCTTGAAAATGTAATTAATGATACCACCCGCGCAATGGGAGAAACTCAATCCCAGATACCAGCCAAAACCACTGAAATGATTGCCACAAGACTAACAGCTTTACAGAATCGATTGGCTTTAGACTATCTTTTGGCCGAAAAAGGGGGAACCTATGCTCTGATTGGTAAGGAATTCTGCAACCTTCATCCCAGACACCTCTTCCATAGTGGAAGATAAGGCAGAAATAGTAAAGAAAAAGATAAGCAATATAAAAGAAATTGGGGATGAACTCTGAAAAGATAAAGGATGGGGATGGGATGACTGGGTAAATGAAGGGCTTTTGCCCGAAACGTCGATTTTACTGCTCCTCAGATGCTGCCTGAACTGCGGTGCTCTTCCAGCACCACTAATCCAGAATGGGGCAATTGGGGACTGACTGATTGGGGAAAATGATTAGTTAATTTAGGCATTTATGTATTATTAATAATAGTAAATCTATTGATAGGGTTGAATGTGTTAAAGTGGATAATGACTAAGCTGGTAATGTCTTTGGGAGGACAACAATCAATAATGTCATGATAATAGCACAAGCGCAAGAAAGAGAGAGGAGCAGATTACTCCTAGAGTTTGAAAAAAGACAGACTTAGAAGGACAGAAATGGCAAGATTGTGAAGCTCGGCACCATAGGGTGAAAGGAGGGCAGAAAATAAAATTTCAAAAACAACAAATGGTTTAAGAAAAGAAATGGGGGAGTGATAAGAAATGGGGAAGTGTGTTGTTTTTGCAGACATATAAAAGCAAGAGTGTGTATGTGCAGGAAAGGGATACAGGGAAAGTATCAGCTAGGCAAGCATTAGGGAAATGTATCTTTATCTTTAATTATGGATAATTATGGATAATTAAAAACTAACTTTAGTGCAGAATTATAAGGGTAAATAATTAAATAGTAGTCTCAGCAAAATAGCTGAGACAGCTGAAACGCATAAACCAAGTATGACAAGATGCATTGTTAAAACATATGTTCAGGAATGGAATGTACCTCTGCACAATGGACGATGTTACAAGCAAAGTTACAGAACATCGAGATACAAGTTTAACCTTATGTCAACACTTACAGAGGGAAAGGTTGCCAACTTGGAGAGAAGGGAGCAATAAGGGCGGAGCACAGCTGGGCAATGGCAGACTACTAAGAAAGATTGGGTAATGTAAGAGTCGGGAGAGGTGACCTCACGCAGCTCAAAGGGAAAACTGTCTACTAGTTTGAATGTTCATTGCTCATTTCCTTCTGCAATTGATGCCCTTTCTTATAAGATCGTAGAATAAATTGTCTTGTTTCCAGTTTTGGTACTCTTGTCTAAATTTTATTAAACTTGTTTCTAACAAGTTCCAATAACAACATGTAAATCCAAATAGATGGTATTACCATGGGATATTCTCGAGGTCAAACTCTTCCTAACATCTTTGTCAGTAACCATGCATAATACATCTTTGATGGGATGATAATTAGCTTCTATCCCCTGCATATTCCCAATATGTGGATGATATGTCTGCGATATTTGAATCTGCATTAAAGAATTTCTTTATATAGCTCTATGATCTCCACTTTATACTGACATTTACTCCAGAATGGAATACCCTCTCCTTGATATATTCTTTGAGACATTGACCCAATTATTTCACAGCTGCTAGTTGCTGAAAGCCTACATTCCCTGGTCAGCAGACATGTTCAGGTTCCTACAGTCCCAGAAGATTTATCTTGTTGGCAACTTCATGAATGAAATGCTTGAGTGGGGGGATATGCCAGATCATGAGGTGACAGATTGTGTTGGAATACAACTCTGCTGCTGTTGATGGCCCACAGCCCACTCTTGTGTTCCTGGGTCTGTTCGGAGTCTATTTAACACAGTGATAGTGCCACTCTACACAATGGAGGTTATTCCCAATGTGAAGGAATCTCAGTAGTGTATAACCAGAGATTCAATATCATTGCGATATCACTAAGAGGGCAGATGAGGAGAACCGTTTACTTATTTTGAGTTCTCAGCATATAGGAATATTTGACAGAAAAAGGTAGTGGAACCTGGTTCCAGGAATAAATGGAAGGGAGTTGGAGAACTTGTTCAGGATAAGGAACTTGCAGGTTTCAATTGGAGATGGGGGACCCAACATGTCTGCTCTTTCAAAGCACAAAAGGCTCAGGGTCCTCCTCTGTACTTCTAAGTTTCCATAATGCTGCAGTAAAATAACTGAGAACATGATGGGTTTTAGGCAGCCAAAATTTTGTTCAACATCACATTTTCTTTTTATCATCATAAATTTCTGTGTTTCTTAAAGGATGCCAAATGGTAGGGGAGCGAACAAAGCAGGCCAAGGGGCATCTACATCCCAGCAACCAATCTGGGGTATCAGTGACCAGTCTCCAACAGGAACATGAACAATGTACAAAGGGAAGAATGATATATCACATCGGATATGGATCAATCTCCAGCCACTCTCCTGATTGCCATCAACTGCACCTAATACAGTCACCTCAACATCAATGAAGGCAAATTCTGAAACCTCTCTGAAAACTCAGTGTGGAATTGGTTTGGATTTGGGGATGGGAGGGTGGGGAACAGAGACTGGGGTACACTGAGGAATGATCAGGCAGGAGAGTAGCAGGTGAAGTCTCTGACATGTTCCCACCTCCACAAGATGCATTGCATTGTGGGAGGTCTGTGGACACTCTTCCTGCCCACCCCAAACTGAGATCCTTGGAAGATTAATGTTCAACTAACACGTTATTCACCCCCATCGGGCGTAGCCAGCAGTAGGTAGGCAGCATTCTACTTAGTGGAGAAAGACACTCATTGATTTACTGGATAGTGATGGGGGGGGGGGGGGGGAGATGGCTAGATTGAGCTGTTCCTCAAATGTTTGAGACAACTTCCTGCAAGAGGCTGGAGAAGAAATTGGAGGGGGCCCTGTCTGATAGATTTCCATCATCAGTCGCCATGGGTGAGATCCCTGAAGACTGGAGTGGCTCCCTCTAGCGGCCAGGAGGAGGAATGGAAGCCACTGTCTGAATGAATGAAACTGATTTTAGAGAAGTGTCCCACTGGGTCCTTTCTTCTCCTTTCACAATCCAGTAACAAGGCAGCACACCCTCCCCCTGAAATACCAACATGAATTACTTCAATACTATAATACAGGACATGGGTAACTGTTAGGAACCACAGAAAGATGAAAACGTTTCACATGATGACTTGGTCAGAAGTTGATTGAACTGGTCCTGTCATTTCCTGCTTTCTGCCTCCCTCCCTTTTTAAATAAAGGAGTTAGATTAGTTATTTCCCCAGTCTAAAGGAACCTTCCGCTAATCTAACCCACTTTATTTCATGCAGAAAATGACCGAAGAGGGAGATTGACAGTGATTGGGGTATCGCATTATAAGGGAACCAGGCAGATGTATATGTGAGGGTGGGGCTGTGACACCAGGTAGTACACTGCCTCCCTGGTTCCAGAGGCTGGGATGGCACTGAGGGGCTGAAGGACAGTCTAAAAGGGACACCAGCCAATATAAGGTGAGGGGACAGAGGGAGCATTGAAAGTCGAATATAGGAAGTTGTGAAATCAGTTGAAAACCAGGAAACAGAGTAATTGTGTCATTTTAAGACAAAGACTATCCTGCGTACCTTTGAAGGAACTATGAACCTGCACTCCCTTTGTTGGATCCCTCATGTCTTACATACTAGTTAGTGGAAATAGAATATCATTCTTTACCCTTTCAAAGTTGTTTCATATTTTGAACTCCTCTATAAGGTCACCTCTTCATCTCCCTGCTCCAAGGAGATCAAACCCAATCTCTTTAATCTTTCCTTGTATCTAAAATCCTTCATTCCTAATGTAAATGTCCTTTTGAACTCTGTCCAGGGCTTTAACACCCTTCCTTCACTGAGTTGCCCAGAACTGAACACAATATTCCAAATGTGATCTGACCAATGCTTTGTAGAGGTGACTAGTCTGATGATGTTAACTCGAAGACTAACTCAGCTGGTCCCAAGGAATCCAGAGACCCCCAGAGACAGGATGGGAGTGTCCTGGAGATGTTTCAGAGCTGACTCTGAGACAGACATGAGCTGTACAGCAGCAGATGGGAGTGGATCATTCTCTGTTCCCCACTGAACACTGGCCATAATCTGTATGAATGACTGAGATGATGGGACCCTCGGTTCCATTTGCTGATAACACCAAGTGATGAGGGCCAGGAAAATACCAAGAGGACAGAGAGAGGCTGGGAAAGGGGGTTGGACAGGTTCAGTGAGTGAGTAAGAAATAGTCTGTACAACATCCTGGTGTGAAATGGAAGGCTGTGTTCCTTCATTTTAGTCCTGAAAGTGTTTCAGAGTATTGTTCAGGTTTTCGAAGATGATCCTAATCCTCGCCCCAGAAGCAGCAAGCAGCTTTCCTCTCTATCTATTCCAGCTGTTGGATGTGACATGTTCTCCCTCGTTCTGGAATCTCCACCCAGTGGGAATCGTTGATCTTTGATCAAGCCTGTCCTGTCCCATTCATGTCCTGGAGACTTCAATCAGATCGCCCCTTAACCTTCTCAATTCTGGAGGAAACCGGCCTCATTTGTACAATCTCTCCTCAGAATGTAACCCCTGACCTCCAGGGTCATTCTTGTAAACCTACTCTGTACTCCCTCCAACCTGATCCCCACACACCTGCTTACACTGAACTCCATGGAGCACAGCTCTGCCCATTCACCCGGGCGATAATCTCCCTTTGTCATTTTATGGTGCTATCTGCACTGTTCACAATGCTGTTTAACTTTGTACCTGTCCTGGGAGTACTCGATGGGGACAGTGTAGAGAGATCTTTACTCTGTGTCTAACCCCATTCTCCCCAGACTCTGGGAGACTCAGCTGGAGAAAGTGTAGAGGGACACATACTCTGTATCTAACCCAGTGATGGAGCTATCCTGATTGAGTTTGATGTGAACAGGATGGGGGAAGTGGGGGATTTAATCAGTACCTAACACCGACCTCAAAATGGCCTGGGAATTTGAAATGCTGCAGTGTAGAGGAAGGTTTACTCTGTATCTAACCCCATTCTCTACCTGCCCTGGGGATTTAAATGGGAACAGTTTAATGGGACCTTTATTTTGTATGGAACCCTGTGCTCCCTCTGCCCTGGGAGTGTTTGCTGGGAACACTGTCTAACCTCTGTGATATGGATCCTATGAAGATTGATGGGAGACAGTGTGAATGGAATTGTCAGGGTCCAATTCCTTCACGTGGATGAGAGAAGGTCTCCAATTGGAATGGTGAGGGAAATTGGTGCCCGTGGGACTGAAGGGTCAGTGACAGAATGAATTCACCATTGGCTCAGAGAGAGTAGACAGGAGAGAGGGTCATGAGGGTTTCAGACTGGAGGGAGCTACAGGCACATACAAGTTGGGAACTGTTTTCAGTAAAAGGCAATTGATCCCAGGTCACTGCAGAGTGTCAGAATCTGATGCCTTTCCCTCACTATCCTCCTCCAATCCCTGGGAAGATCTGCTCCTACACTATGTTCCACCCTAACTGCTGACTGTGTTAGATACATTAATACATTGTGGATGGGCAGGGGTGCTTTTAACCCTGGGATCTTGCTGTGTAACTTGCCTTCAAAATGTTCTCACATTCCCTTTCTTCTCCTTCTTTTATCATGAGGACCTTTTGTTGGGAAAGCTGCAACGTGACGATCCGAAATGTTCAGTCCGAGGGAAGCCTTGGCCAAGCTCCAGAGGGGGACGTGGTTCTGAGGCCTGAGACCTGGTCGACAGGCTGCACCCCATGGGGGCCGACATGAATTTACCCCGAGGATTAATCTCCTCTGGGGACCCTAGGTTTTAGGGGCTTCTAGTTAACTGGCTCCTGTCGGGTTGTGGCCCTGACATTTTTAAAACAGGTTTGAAGCCTGGGGTTAAAGTAACTGGGGCTCTGGGATTTGACACCAACACATCAATCCCCATTGAATGTCTGATAGACAGGACTTCCCAAGGAGGGAATTAAACCTTAAATGAGAAACTCTACCCAAAGACTTGTTCTAATAGCAGAGTAATACTACTTGTGGGATCTTGCTGTGTCTCAAACCACCTGCAGAGTGGCCTACATTGCAGCAAGGGTGACCAAATGTGATAATCATAAATAAGACCCAGCTTGGCCCAATCCCTGAGTATCTGGGAGGGGATCTCTCTCTCTCTCTCTCTCTCTCTCTCTCTCTCTCTCTCTCTGTCCCCTCTCTCACACACTCTCCAGGTTCTTTTGTTGATTTTTCAACCAAATAAAACCGTCCCACACACAGCAATGTTACTCGTGGGTATTTGAAGTGGGGGAGATAGAAATGTTTTGCAGCACAAGGTGATTGTTTCTGAGACAAAGGGGTAAAAGACACAAGATACAGACAGAGAGAGAGAGAGAGTGGGAAGGAGGGAGGGATAGAGGGATAAAATGTGTCTTTGTATCTGGGCTGGGAAAGGGAGACAGGATCTGGGAGAGGGGGGAGAGAACGGGACTCTCCAATATCCCATCATCGCCCAGCTCCAATCACTTCCTTCTAGAAAGTACAATTCACAAAATTAAATCCTGGGATGGAGGGGTGATTTAAAAACAAAACAAAACAAGATTCCCAAAGAAATCCACAGTCTCTTGTTGGACAGAAAGTGGGATTGGAGCACATTCTGGAGCAGGAAGGGAGTACCCTGTGGGATCTCCCTGTGCGTCAATGGCCCACAGCATTGCTGGCACAGAGACTGCTGGGAAACTGTTTATCAGAGGGAATATTGTTAAATAAAAATGTTGCAATCTTTTAAAAGGTAAGATAAAGATTACCATGTACAAGGTTAAATCAGAGAAAGACAAAAAAGATGAGAGATGGAGAAGGGGAGGACGGAGAGAGAGAGAGAGAGAGTGCGTAGAGAAGAAAGAAAGTGGGAAGTGGTTTGAATTTGTCGAGCAGCAGGATCTTTGTCATCCTGAAGCCAGAATTGAACCCTTAACCAGCATCAGTGAAACACACAATCTGTCTGTGGTCCCACTGCTACTTGTGGGATCTTGCTGTGTCTGAAGGGACTGAAGGGTCAGTAACAGAATGAAGACACCATTGACTCAGAGACAGGAGACAGGATAGAGGGTAATGGGGGTTTCAGACTGGAGGGAGCTACAGGCACATACAAGTTGGGAACTGTTTTCAGTAAAAGGCAATTGATCCCAGGTCACTGCAGAGTGTAAGAATCTGATGCCTTTCCCTCACTATCCTCCTCCAATCCCTGGGAAGATCTGCTCCCACACCATGTTCCATCCTAACTACTGACTGTGTTAGATACATTAATACATTGGGGATGGACGGGAGTGCTTTTAAACCTGGGATCTTGCTTTGTAACTTGCCTTCAAAATGCTCTCGCTCCCCCTTTCACATGATCTTTTCTCTCTTTTATCCTGAGGAACTTTTGTTTGGAAATCTGCAATGTTCGAGTCCAGGAAAGAACAACCTCCAGAGGGGGAGCACGGGCCTGAGGCCTGAGGCCTGGTCGACAGGCTGCACCCCGTGGGGACCCACAGTGGGTTGTGTGTTTATTTACCCCTAGGTTTAATCTCCTCTGGGGGACCCTGGGTTTTAGGGGCCTCTGGGTAACTGGCTCCTGTCAGATTGTGGCCCTGTCATTTTTAAAACAGATTTGAAGCCTGGGGTTAAAGTAACTGGGGACTTGCGATTTAATACAAATATATGAATCCGCAGAAAGTGTCTGACAGACCAGACTCCCCAAGAAGGGAATTAAAACCTTAAATGAGAAACTCTCCCCAAAGACTTGTTCTAATGTCAGAGTAATGTGGGATGTGTACAGGCCTGGGTGATCAAATGTGATAATCACATAAATAAGACACAGGTTGGCCCGTTCAATTCAATTCCCTGAGTATCTGGGAGGGGATCTCTCTGTCTGTCTCTATGTCTCTCTCTCTCTCTCTCTCTCTGTCCCCTCTCTCACACCCTCTCCAGCTTCGTTCGTTGATATTTTAAACAAATAAAACCGTCCCACACACAGCAATGTGACTCGTGGGTATTTGAAGTGGGGGAGATGGAAATATTTTGCAGCACAAGGTGATTGTGTTTGAGACAAAGGGGTAAAAGACACAAGATACAGACAGAGAGAGAGTGGGGGAAGGAGGGAGTGATAGAGGGATAAGATGGGGAGGGATAAGATGGAGGGGGGGAAGGAGAGGGAAGGAGGGAGGGGGAAGGGGTGTAATGTGAGGTGGGGAAGGAGAGAGGGGGCAAGGAAAGGGAGTGGAAAGGAGGGGGGAAGGAGAGTTGGGGTGAGGGGGGAGGAAAGGGGGAAGGAGAGGGGATGAAAGTAGAGACGGGGTAAGGTGAGGGGGAAGCAGAGGGGGGAAGGAGAGGGAGGGAAAGGGGGAGGAAGGAGAGAGGGGAAAGGAGAGGGGGGAAGGAGAGTGGGGGAAGGGGTGGACAGAGAGAGGGTGAAAGTAGAGATGGGGTAAGGAGAGGGGGAAGGAGAGATGGGAAGGGGGGGAAGGAGAGAGAGGGGGTTGAGAGTGGGGGGGAAGGAGAGCGGGGGGAAGGAGAGGGGGGAAGAAGAGGGGGAAGGGGGCGAAGGTGAGTGGGGGAAAGGGGGGAAGTAGAGGGGGAAGGAGAGGGGAAGGAGAGGGGATGAAAGTAGAGACAGGGTAAGGTGAGGGGGAAGCAGGGGGGGAAGGAGAGGGAGGGAAAGGGGGGGAAGGAGAGGGGGGGAAGGAGAGTGGGGGAAGGGGTGGACAGAGAGAGGGTGAAAGTAGAGATGGGGTAAGGAGAGGGGGAAGCAGAGGGGGGAATGAGAGGGAGGGAAAGAGGGGGGGAAGGAGAGGGGGGAAGGAGAGTGGGGAAGGAGAGTGGGGGAAGGGGTGGACAGAGAGAGGGTGAAAGTAGGGATGGGGTAAGGAGAGGGGGAAGCAGAGGGGGGAAGGAGAGGGAGGGAAAGAGGGGGGGAAGGAGAGGGGGGAAGGAGAGTGGGGAAGGAGAGTGGGGGAAGGGGTGGACAGAGAGAGGGTGAAAGTAGAGATGGGGTAAGGAGAGGGGGAAGGAGAGATGGGAAGGGGGGGAAGGAGAGAGAGGGGGTTGAGAGTGGGGGGAAGGAGAGCGGGGGGAAGGAGAGGGGGGAAGAAGAGGGGGAAGGGGGCGAAGGTGAGTGGGGGAAAGGGGGGAAGTAGAGGGAGAAGGAGGGGGAAGGAGCGGGGCAAGGAGACGGAGGCAGAGAATGGAGAGGAGAGATGTCAGAAGGAGTTGGGGGAAGGAGAGAGGGGAAAGGAGCGGGAAGGGAGGGAGGGGATGTTGAGGGGGAAGGAGAGAGGGGGAAAGAGTGAGGGAAAGAGTGTGGTAAGGAGAGAGGGGAAGGGTGGAAGGAGAAGGGGGAAGGGCGAATGGACAGGGAGTGAAAGAGAGGGGGAGGAAGGTTGTCAGAAGGAGATAGAGTGAAGGGGGGGCGAAGGAGAGGGCGAAACGTAGATGTGGGGAAGGAGAGGGCGGAAGGAGAGAGAGGGGAAGTAGAGAGTGGGGAAGGACAAAGGGGTGGAAGGAGCGAGGGGGGAAGGAGACGGGGGCGAAAGAGAGGGGAGGGAAGGGGAGAGGGGATGGAGAGAAGGGGTTAGGAGAGAGGGGGGAAGAAGAGAGGGAGGAAGGAGAGAGGGAGGAAGGAGAGAGGGAGGAAGGAGAGAGGGAGAAAGGAGAGAGGGGGGAAAGGAGAGAAGGGGAAGGAGAGAGGGGGGAAGGAGAGAAGGGGAAGGAGCGAGGGGAGAAGGAGAGAGGGGGGAAGGAGAGACCGGAATGAAGGAGGAAGCAGACAGTGGGGAAGTAGAGAGGCGGGAAGTAGAGAGGGGGGAAGGACAGACAAAGGGGTAAAAGAACACAAGATGCACAGAGACAGAGTGTGGGAAGGAGGGAGTGATAGAGGGATAAGATGGAGAGGGATAAGATGGAGGGGGGGAAGGAGAGAGGGGGGAAGGAGAGGGGAAGGAGGGGGAGGAGGGAGGGTGGAAAGGAGGGGGGAAGGGGTGTAATGCGAGGTGGGGAAGGAGAGAAAGAGAAGGAGCGAGGAAGGAAGGAGAGACCGGAATGAAGGAGGAAGCAGACAGTGGGGAAGAAGAGAGGGGGAAGTCGAGAGGCGGGAAGTAGAGAGTGGGGAAGGACAGACAAAGGGGTAAAAGAACACAAGATGCACAGAGAGAGAGTGTTGGATGGAGGGAGTGATAGAGGGATAAGATGGAGAGGGATAAGATGGAGGGGGGGAAGGAGAGAGGGGGAAGGAGAGAGTGGATAAGGAGAGGGGGAAGGAGTGGGGGAAGGAGAGAGGGGGAGGAGATTGAGGGGTGAGGAGGGGGGAAGGAGAGAGGGGTGAAGGAGAGGGGGAAGGAAGGGGAATGAGAGAGGGGAGAAGGATAGAGGGGAAGGAGAGTGGGGAAGGAGAGAGGGGAGACGGAGAGGTGGGAAGGTGGTGTGGAAGGAGAGAGGGAGAAGGAGGGAGGGGGAAGGAGAGGGGAAAGGAGAGAGGAGAGAAGGAGACAGGCGAGAAGGAGAGAGGGGAGAAGGAGAGGGGGGAGGAGAGAGGGGAGAAGGAGACAGGGGAGAAGGCGAGGGGGGAGGAGAGAGGAGAGAAGGAGAGGGGGAAGGAAGGGCGTAGGAGAGAGGGGAAAGGGAGGAGGGAAGGAAGGGGGAAGGAGAGAGTGGAGAAGGAGGGGGGAAGGAGAGAGGGGAGAAGGAGAGGGGTGAAGGAGTGGGGGAAGGAGAGAGGGGAGAAGGAGGGGGAAGGAAGGGGAAGGAGGGAGGGGAGAAACATAGCAGGGAAGGAAGGAGGAAGGAGAGAAGGGAGAAGGAGAGAGGGGAGGAGTGAGGTAAGGTGAGGGGGAGAAGGAGGGGTGGAAGGAAGGGGGAAGAAGAGAGGGTAGGAGAGGGGGAAGGAAGGGTGAATGAGAGAGGGGAAGGATGGAGGAAGGGGAGAGGGGAGAATGAGATGGGGGAGGAAGGGGGTAGGAGAGAGGGGAGAAGGAAAGAGGGTACGGACGGGGAAGGAGAGGTGGAGAAGGAGAGAGGGGAAGGAGGAGGGAAGGAGAGAGGGGTTAAGGAGGGGGAAGAAGAGGGAGAAGGATAGAGGGGAGAAGGAGAGAGGGGGGAAGGAGAGAGGAGAGAAGGAGAGAGGGGAGAAGGAGAGGGGCGAAGGAGTGGGGGAAGGAGAGAGGGGACAAGGAGAGTGGGGAGAAAGAGAGGGGAGAAAGAGAGGGGGGAAGGAGTTTGGGACGGATAGAGGGGGGAAGGAGAGAGTGGGGAAGGAGGGGGGAAGGAGAGAGGGGAGAAGGAGAGGGGTGAAGGAGTGGGGGAAGGAGAGAGGGGAGAAGGAGGGGAAAGGAAGGGGAAGGAGGGAGGGGAGAAACATACCAGGGAAGGAAGGAGGAAGGAGAGAAGGGAGAAGGAGAGAGGGGAGGAGTGAGGTAAGGTGAGGGGGAGAAGGAGGGGTGGAAGGAAGGGGGAAGAAGAGAGGGTAGGAGAGGGGGAAGGAAGGGTGAATGAGAGAGGGGAAGGATGGAGGAAGGGGAGAGGGGAGAATGAGATGGGGGAGGAAGGGGGTAGGAGAGAGGGGAGAAGGAAAGAGGGTACGGACGGGGAAGGAGAGGTGGAGAAGGAGAGAGGGGAAGGAGGAGGGAAGGAGAGAGGGGTTAAGGAGGGGGAAGAAGAGGGAGAAGGATAGAGGGGAGAAGGAGAGAGGGGGGAATGAGAGAGGAGAGAAGGAGAGAGGGGAGAAGGAGAGGGGCGAAGGAGTGGGGGAAGGAGAGAGGGGACAAGGAGAGTGGGGAGAAAGAGAGGGGAGAAAGAGAGGGGGGAAGGAGTTTGGGACGGATAGAGGGGGGAAGGAGAGAGTGGGGAAGGAGGGGGGAAGGAGAGAGGGGACAAGGAGGGTGGGGAGAAAGAGAGGGGAGAAAGTGAGGGGGGAAGGAGATGGGACGGATAGAGGGGGGAAGGAGACAGTGGGGAAGGAGGGGGAAACGAGAGGGGGGGAAGGGGGAAGGAGTGAGGGGAGAAGGAGAGATGGGGAAAGGAGACAGGGAAGGAGGGGTGAAAGGAGAGAGGGACAAGGAGGGAGGGGGAAGGAGGGGTGGAAGGGGAGAGGGACAAGGAGGGAGGGGGAAGGAGAGGGGAAAGGAGAGCGTGGAGAAGGAGAGAGGGGAAGAAACAGGGAAGGAAAGAGGGGGGGAAAGGGGGGAAGGAAGGGGAGAGAGGGGGGAGAAGGAGAGAGAGTAGAACGAGAGAGGGGCGAAGGAGAGAGGGTAAGGAATGGGGAAGGAGAGGGGGAGAAGGAGAGAGGAAAAGGAAGGGGGCAGGGGAGGGGGAGAAGGAGAGAGGGGAGAAGGAGTGGAGGAGACGTAGTGAGGGGAAGGAAAGAGGGGAGAAGGAGAGAGGGGATGGAGGGAGGGGAGAAGGAGAGAGGGGAAGGAAGGGGGGAGGAGAGGGGGAGAAGGAGAGAGTGGGAAGTAGAGAGGGAAGGAAGGGGGAAGGAGAGAGGGGAGAAGGAGAGAGGGGAAAGAAGGGGGAAGGAGAGAGGGGAGATGGAGGGGGGAAGGAACGGGAAAGGAGAGAGGGGAGAAGGAGATGGGTGGGGAAGAAGAGAGGGGAAGGAAGGGGGAAGGAGAGAGGGGAGAAGGAGAGGGGGAAGGAGCGAGGGGAAGGAATGGGGAAAGAGAGTGGAGGAGGAGAGAGGAGGTAAGGACGGGGGAAGGAGAGAGCAGAAGGAATGTGGAAGGAGAGAGAGATGAAGGAGAGAGGGGAGGAAGGAGAGAGGGGAGGAAGGAGAGAGGGGAGAAAGAGAGGGGGAAGGAGAGGGGGACAGATAGAGGGGGGAAGGAGAGAGTGTGGAAGGAGGGGGGAACGAGAGAGGGGGAAGGGGAGAAGGAGTGAGGGGAGAAGGAGAGATGGGGAAGGAGAGAGGGGGAAGGAGAGAGTGGGGAAGGATAGAGGGGAAGGAGAGAGGGGAGACGGAGAGGGGGGAAGGTGGTATGGAAGGAGAGAGGGAGAAGGAGGGAGGGGGAAGGAGAGGGGAAAGGAGAGGGGGGAAGGAGACAGGGGGAAGGAGAGAGGGGAGAAGGAGAGAGGGGAGAAGGAGAGGGGGGGAGGAAGGGGGTAGGAGAGAGGGGAGAAGGAGAGGGGCGAAGGAGTGGGGAAAGGAGAGAGGGGAGAAGGAGGGGGAAGGAAGGGGAAGGAGCGAGGGGAGAAACAGAGCAGGGAAGGAAGGAGGAAGGAGTGAAGGGAGAAGGAGAGAGGGGAGGAATGAGGTAAGGTGAGAGGGGAGAAGGAGGGGTGGAAGGAAGGGAAAGGAGCGAGGGGAGAAACAGAGCAGGGAAGGAAGGAGGAAGGAGAGAGGGGAGAAGGAGAGAGGGGAAGGACGGGTGAATGAGAGAGGGGAAGGATGGGGGAAGGGGAGAGGGGAGAAGGAAAGAGGGTAAGGACAGGGGAAGGAGAGGTGGAGATGGAGAGAGGGGAAGGAGGAGGGAAGGAGAGGGGAAGCAGAGGGAGAAGGAGAGAGGGGAGAAGGAGAGGGTGAAGGGAAGGGGGAAGGACAGCGGGGCGAAGGAGAGACATTAAGGAAGGCGGGAGGAGTGAGGTGAGAAGGGAAGAGGGGATGGAAGGGTGAAGGAGAGAGTGGAAGGAAGTGGGAGAAGAGAGGGGAGAAGGAGAGGGGGAAGAAAGGGGGAAGGAGCGAGGGGAGAAGGAGAGAGGGAAAGGAGCGAGTGGGGGAAGGAGAGAGAGGGGGTTGAGAGTGGGGGGAAGGAGAGCGGGGGGAAGGAGAGGGGGAAGAAGAGGGGGAAGGGGGCGAAGGTGAGTGGGGGAAAGGTGGGGGGAAGGAGAGTGGGAAGGAGGGGAGGAAGGAGAGGGCAAAGAGACGGAGGCAGAGAGTGGAGAGGAGAGATGGCAGAAGGAGTTGGGGGAAGGAGAGAGGGGAAGGGAGGGGATGTTGAGGGGAGGAAGGAGAGAGGGGGAAAGAGTGAGGAAAAGAGTGTGGTAAGGAGAGAGGGGAACGGTGGAAGGAGAGGGGGGAAGTGGTGATGGACAGGGAGTGAAAGAGAGGGGGAGGAGGGTTGTGAGAAGGAGATAGAGTGAAGCGGGGGCGAAGGAGAGGGCGGAAGGAGAGAGGGGGGAAGTAGAGAGTGGGGAAGGCGAGAGGGGTGGAAGGGCTGAGGGGGGAAGGAGCGAGGGGGGAAGTAGAGAGTGGGGACGGACAGAGGGGTGGAAGGACTGAGGGGGGAAGGAGACGGGGGCGAAAGAGAGGGGAGGGAGGGCGAATGAGAGAGGGGAGAATGGGACGGGGGAAGGTGAGAGAGGAGAAGGAGAGAGGGAAGGAGAGATGGGGGAAGGAGAGAGGGGAAAGGAGAGAGGGGGGAAGGAAGGGGAAGGAGCGAGGGGAGAAGGAGAGAGTGGGAAGTAGAGAGGGAAGGAAGGGGGAAGGAGAGAGGGGAGAAGGAGAGAGGGGAAAGAATGGGGAAGGAGAGAGGGGAGAAGGAGGGGGGAAGGAATGGAAAAGGAGAGAGGGGAGAAGGAGATGGGTGGGGAAGAAGAGAGGGGAAGGAAGGGGGAAGGAGAGAGGGGAGAAGGAAAAGGGGAAGGAGAGGGGGGGAAGGAGCGAGGGGAAGGAATGGGGAAAGAGAGTGGAGGAGGAGAGAGGAGGTCGGGGGGGGAAGGAGAGAGGGATGAAGGAGAGAGGGGACAAGGAGAGAGGGGAAGGAATGGGGCAGGAGACAGGGGGAGGAAGGGGGAAGGAGAGGGGGTGTGGAGAGAGAAAGGAAGGAAGGGGGAAGGAGAGAGGTGAGAAGGAGAGAGGGGAGAAGGAGCGGGGGGAAGAAAGGGGGAAGCAGAGAGGGGAGAAGAAGAGAGGGGAAGAAAGGGGGAAGGAGTGAGGAGAGAAGGAGAGAGAGGGGTAGGAGAGAGGGAGGATGAGAGAGGAGAAGGATGGGGGAAAGAGCGAGGGGGAAGCAGAGAGGGGGAAGCAGAGGATGAGAGAGAGGGGAAGGAGTCGGGGGGAAGGAGAGGGGGAGAAAGGAGAGAGTGGAAGGAAGGGGGATGGAGAGAGGTGAGAAGGAGAGAGGGGAGAAGGAGAGGGTGAAGGGAAGGGGAAAGAACAGCGGGGAGAAGGAGAGAGATTAAGGAAGGCGGGAGGAGTGAGATGAAAAGGGAAGAGGGGATGGAAGGGTGAAGGAGAGAGTGGAAGGAAGTGGGAGGAGAGAGGGGAGAAGGAGAGGGGGAAGAAAGGGGGAAGGAGCGAGGGGGGAAGGAGAGAGGGGAAGGAGCGAGTGAGGGAAGGAGAGAGAGGGGGTTGAGAGTGGGGGAAGGAGAGCGGGGGAAAGGAGAGGGGGAAGAAGAGGGGGAAGGGGGCGAAGGTGAGTGGGGGAAAGAGGGGGGAAGGAGAGTGGGAAGGAGGGGGGGAAGGAGAGGGCAAAGAGACGGAGGCAGAGTGGAGAGGAGAGATGGCAGAAGGAGTTGGGGGAAGGAGAGAGGGGAAAGGAGCGGGAAGGGAGGGGATGTTGAGGGGGTGAAGGAGAGAGGGGGAAAGAGTGTAGTAAGTAGAGAGGGGAAGGGTGGAAGGAGAGGGGGGAAGTGGTGATGGACAGGGAGTGAAAGAGAGGGGGAGGAGGGTTGTCAGAAGGAGATAGAGTGAAGGGGGGCGAAGGAGAGGGCGAAACGTAGATGTGGGGAAGGAGAGGGGGGAAGTAGAGAGTGGGGAAGGACAGAGGGGTGGAAGGGCTGAGGGGGGAAAGGAGAGGGAAGGAGAGAGGGGAGGAAAGGGCGAAGGAGAGAGGGGAGAATGGGACAGGGTGAAGGTGAGAGAGGAGAAGGAGAGAGGGGAAGGAAGGGGGAAGGAGAGAGGGGAGAAGGAGGGGGGAAGGAATGGGAAAGAAGAGAGGGGAGAAGGAGATGGGTGGGGAAGAAGAGAGGGGAAGGAAGTGGGAAGGCGAGAGGGGAGAAGGAGAAGGGGAAGGGGGGGGAAGGAGTGAGGGGAAGGAATGGGGAAAGAGAGTGGAGGACGAGAGAAGAGGTAAGGGGGGGAAGGAGAGAGGGATGAAGGAGAGAGGGGAGGAAGGAGAGAGGGGACAAGGAGAGAGGGGAAGGAATGGGGCAGGAGACAGGGGTGGAAGGGGGAAGGAGAGGGGGGTGGAGAGAGAGGGGAAGGAAGGGGGAAGGAGAGAGGTGAGAAGGAGAGAGGGGAGAAGGAGAGGGGGGAAGGAAGGGGGAAGCAGAGAGGGGAGAAGAAGAGAGGGGAAGAAAGGGGGAAGGAGTGAGGAGAGAAGGAGAGAGAGGGGTAGGAGAGAGGGGGGATGAGAGAGGGGAAGGAAGGGGGAAAGAGCGAGGGGGAAGCAGAGAGAGGGAAGCAGAGGAAGAGAGAGAGGGGAAGGAGTGGGGGGGAAGGAGAGGGGGAGAAAGGAGAGAGGGGAAGGAAGGGGGATGGAGAGAGGCGAGAAGGAGAGAGGGGAGAAGGAGAGGGTGAAGGGAAGGGGGAAGAACAGCGGGGAGAAGGAGAGAGATTAAGGAAGGCGGGAGGAGTGAGGTGAAAAGGGAAGAGGGGATGGAAGGGTGAAGGAGAGAGTGGAAGGAAGTGCGAGGAGAGAGGGGAGAAGGAGAGGGGGAAGAAAGGGGGAAGGAGCGAGGGGGGAAGGAGAGAGGGGAAGGAGCGAGTGAGGGAAGGAGAGAGAGGGGGATGAGAGTGGGGGAAGGAGAGCGGGGGGAAGGAGAGGGGGAAGAAGAGGGGGAAGGGGGCGAAGGTGAGTGGGGGAAAGGGGGGGAAGGAGAGTGGGAAGGAGGGGGGAAGGAGAGGGCAAAGAGACGGAGGCAGAGTGGAGAGGAGAGATGGCAGAAGGAGTTGGGGGAAGGAGAGAGGGGAAAGGAGCGGGAAGGGAGGGGATGTTGAGGGGGTGAAGGAGAGAGGGGGAAAGAGTGTAGTAAGTAGAGAGGGGAAGGGTGGAAGGAGAGGGGGGAAGTGGTGATGGACAGGGAGTGAAAGAGAGGGGGAGGAGGGTTGTGAGAAGGAGATAGAGTGAAGGGGGGGCGAAGGAGAGGGCGAAACGTAGATGTGGGGAAGGAGAGGGCGGAAGGAGAGAGGGGGGACGTAGAGAGTGGGGAAGGATAGAGGGGTGGAAGGGCTGAGGGGGGAAGGAGAGGGAAGGAGAGAGGGGAGGAAAGGGCGAAGGAGAGAGGGGAGGAAAGGGCGAAGGAGAGAGGGGAGAATGGGACAGGGGGAAGGTGAGAGAGGAGAAGGAGAGAGGGGAAGGAAGGGGGAAGGAGAGAGGGGAGAAGGATGGGGGAAGGAATGGGAAAGAAGAGAGGGGAGAAGGAGATGGGTGGGGAAGAAGAGAGGGGAAGGAAGGGGGAAGGCGAGAGGGGAGAAGGAGAGAAGGTAGAAGGAGAGGGGGAAGGAAGGGGGAAGGAGAGAGGGGAGAAGGAGAGAGTGGTGAAGGAGAGGGGGAGGAGAGAGGAGAAGGAGAGAGGAGAAGGAGGGAGGGGAAGGAAGGGGGAAGGAGAGAGGGGAGAAGGAAAGAGGGGAGAAGGAGAGAGGGGGAAAGAGAGATGTGGTAAGGAGAGAGGGGAAGGAAGGGGGAAGGAGAGGTGGAGAAAAACGGACGGGGGAAGGAGAGCGAGGGGAAGGAAAGAGGGGAGAAGGAGAGGGGGGGAAGGAGAGAGGGGAGAAATAGAGAGGGAGAAGGAAAGAGGAGAAGGAGAACGCGGAAGGAGAGAGGGGAAGGAAGGGGGAAGGAGAGAGGGAATGGAAGAGGGAAGGAGAGAGGGGAGAAGGAGAGAGGGAATGGAAGAGGGAAGGAGAAAGGGGAGAAAGAGAGAGGGGGAAAGAGAGGGGAAGGAAGGGGGAAGGAGAGAGGAAAGGAGAGAGAGGAGAAAGAAAGAGGCGAGAAGCAGAGGGGGAAGGAGAGAGGGGAGAAATAGAGAGGGGGAAGGAAAGAGGAGAAGGAGAGAGGGGAAGGAAGGGGAAAGGAGAGAGGGAATGGAAAAGGGAAGGAGAGAGGGGAGAAGGATAGAGGGAAAGGAAGAGGGAAGGAAAGAGGGGAGAAGGAAAGAGGCGAGAAGGAGAGGGGAGAAGGAGAGGGGAGAAGGAGAGATGGGAAGGAAGGGGGAAGGAGACAGAGGAGAAGAAGGCGTGGAAAGAGAGATGGGGTAAGGAGAGGGGAAGGAAGGGGGAAGGAGAGGTGGAGAAAGAGAGAGGGGGGAAGGAGAGAGTGGTGAAGTAAAGAGGGGACGTAAGGGGCAAGGAGAGAGGGGAGAAGGAGAGAGTGATGAAGGTGAGGGGGAAGGAGGGAGAGAAGGAAAGACGGGGAAGGAGAGAGGGGAGAAGGAGAGAGGGGAAGGAAAGTGGGAGGAGATGAGGGGAAGGAGAGGGGGAGAAGGAGAGAGGGGAAGGAAGGGGGAAGGAGAGAGTGGAAAAGGTGAGAGGGGAAGGAAGGGAGAAGGAGAGAGAGGAGAACCGGGGGGAAGAGAGATGGGGTAAGGAGAGAGGGGAAGGAAGGGGGAAGGAGAGGTGGAGAAAGAGAGAGGGGGAAAGAGAGAATGGTGAAGTAAAGAGGGGAAGTAAGGGGAAAGGAGAGATGGGGGAAGGAAGAGGGAAGGAGAGGGGGGTGAAGGAGAGGGGGAAGGAAGTGGGAAGGAGAGGGGGAGAAGGAGGGGGGAAGGAAGGAATAACGAGAGACGGGAAGGAAGGGGAAAGGAGAGAGGGGAGAAGGAGAGGGGAGAAGGAAGGGAGAAGCAGAGAGGGGAGAAGGAGAGAGGGGAGAAGGAAGGGAGAAGCAGAGAGGGGAGAAGGAGAGAGGGGAAGGAAGGGAGAAGGAAGTGGGAAGGAGAGAGGGGAGAAGTGGGGTGTAGAGAGGGGGAATGAGAGAGTGGAGAAGGAGAGGGGGGAAGGAGAGATGGGTTAAGGAGAGAGGGGAAGGAGAGGTGGAGAAAGAGAGAGGGGGGAAGGAGAGAGAGGGGAAGGAAAGAGGGGAAGGACCGGGGAAGGAGAGAGGGGAGAAGGAGAAGGGGGAGAAGGATAAGGGGGAATGAAGGGGGATGGAGAGAGGGGAGAAGGAGAGAAGGGAAGGAGAGGAGGGAAGGAAGGGGGAAGGGGAGACGGGAGGAAGGAGAGGGGTAATGAGACGGGGAAGGAGAGAGGGGTTAAGGAGAGGAGGGAAGGAAGGGGGAAGGAGAGAGGGGGAAGGAAGGGGGAAGGAGAGAGGGGGAAGGAAGGGGGAAGGAGAGAGGGGAGTAGGAGAGAGGGGAGAAGGATAGAGGGGAATGCTGGGGACAGGAGAGAGGGGAGAAGGAGAGAGAGGGGGGAGGAGAGAGGGGTGAAGGAGAGGAGGGAAGGAAGGGAGAAGGAGAGAGGGGGAGGAAGGGGGAAGGAGAGAGGCGAGTAGGAGATGGGGGTAGGAGACAGGGGGATTGGAGAGAGGGGAAGGAAGGGGGAAGGAGAGAGGGGAGAAGAAGAGAGGGAAAGGAAAGGGGGAGTAGAGATGGGAGAAGGAGAGAGGGGAAGGAGAGGGGAGAAGGAGAGAGATGAAGGAAGGGGGAAGGAGTGAGGTGAGAAGGAGGGAGTGTAAGAAAGGGTGAAGAAGACAGTGGAAAAGGAGAGGGGGAAAGGAAGGGGGAAGGAGAGAGTGGAGACGGAGAGGGGGGTAGGAAGGGGGAAGGAGAGAGGGGGGAACGAGAGGAGGAAGGAAGTGGGAAGGAGAGAGGGGAGAAGGAAAGTGGGGAGAAGGAGAGATGGTGTAAGGAGAGAGGGGAAGGAAGGGGGAAGGAGAGATGGAGAAAGAGAGAGGGGGGAAGGAGAGAGAGGGGAAGGGAAGAGGGGAAGGACCGGGGAAGGAGAGAGGGGAGAAAGAGAGGGGGGGGGGGGAAAGAGAGAGTGGTGAAGTAAAGAGTGGAAGTAAGGGGGAAGGAGAGATGGGAGAAGGAGAGGGGGGAGGAAGTGGGAAGGAGAGAGGGGTGAAGGAGAGGGAGAAGGAAGTGAGAAGGAGAGGGGAGAAGGAGGGGGGGAAGGAAGGAATAACGAGGACGGGAAGGAAGGGGAAAGGAGAGGAGGAGAAGGAGAGAGGGGTAAGAAGGGGGAAGCAGAGAGGGGGGATGGAGAGAGGGGAAGGAAGGGGGAAGGAGAGAGGGAGAAGGAAGGGAGAAGGAGAGAGGGGAGAAGGAGAGAGGGGAAGGAAGGGGGAAGGAGAGAGGGGAGAAGGAGATGGTGAAGGAAGTGGGAAGGAGAGAGGGGAGAAGTGGGGTGTAGAGACGGGGAAGGAGAGAGTGGAGAAGGAGAGGGGGGTGGAAGGAAGGAATAACGAGAGATGGGAAAGAAGGGGAAAAGAGAGAGGAGAGAAGGAGCGGGGGTAGGAGGGGGAGAAGGAGAGTGGGGGGGAGGAGAGGTGGAAGGAGAGAGGGGAGAAGGAGGGGTTGAAAGGAAGGGGGAAGGAGAAAGGGGAGAAGGAGGGGGGAAGGAGACAGTGGACGGAAGTGGGTAGGAGGGGAAAAGGAGAGAGGGGAAGGAAGGGGGAAGGAGAGAGGGAGATGGAGGGAGTGGGAAGGAGAGGGGAAAGGAGAGAGGGGGAAAGGAGAGAGGGGAGAAGGAGAGAGGGGAGAAGGAGAGGGGGTAGGAAGGGGGAAGGGGAGAGAGGGAGAAGGAGAGAGGAGAAGGAAGGGGAAAGCAGAGGGGGGAAGGAAGGGGGAAGGAGGGAGAGGAGAAGGAGACAGGGGGAAAGAGAGATGGGTTAAGGAGAGAGGGGAAGGAGAGGTGGAGATAGAGAGAGGGGGGAAGGAGAGAGAGGGGAAGGAAAGAGGGGAAGGACCGGGGAAGGAGAGAGGGGAGAAGGAGAAGGGGGATGGAAGGGGGAAGGAGAGAGAGGAGAAGGAGAGAAGGGAAGGAGAGGAGGGAAGGAAGGGGGAAGGGGAGACGGGAGGAAGGAGAGGGGTAATGAGAGGGGGAAGGAGAGAGGGGTTAAGGAGAGGAGGGAAGGAAGGGGGAAGGAGAGAGGGGGAAGGAAGGGGGAAGGACAGGGGGGAAGGAAGGGGGAAGGAGAGAGGGGGAAGAAAGGGGGAAGGAGAGAGGGGAGTAGGAGAGAGGGGAGAAGGATAGAGGGGAATGCTGGGGACAGTAGAGAGGGGAAAAGGAGAGAGAGGGGTAGGAGAGAGAGGAGAAGGAGAGAGGGGGAAAGAGAGATAGGGTAAGGAGAGCGCGGAAGGAAGGGGGAAGGAGATGTGAAGAAAGAGAGACGGGGGAAGGAGAGAGAGAGGGGAAGGAAAGAGGGGAAGGACCGGGAAGGAGAGAGGGGAGAAGGAGAGAGGGAAGAAGGAGAGGGGGAGGAGGGGGGAGAAAGAGAGAGGGGAGAAGGAGAAGGGGGAAAGAAGGGGGAAGGAGAGAGGGGAGAAGGAGAGAAGGGAAGGAGAGGAAGGAAGGAAGGGGGAAGGAGAGACGGGAGGAAGGAGAGGGGGAAGGAGGGAGGGGGGAAGGAGAGAGGGGGAAGGAAGTGGGAAGGAGAGAGGGGAGAAGGAGGGGGAAGGAGAGAGGGGGGCATGGAGGGAGGGGAACGAAGGGCAAAGGAGAGAGGGGAGAAGGAGAGTGGGGAAGGAAGGGGGAAGGAGATGTGGAGAAAGAGAGAGAGGGGAAGGAGAGAGAGGGAAGGAAGGAGAGGGGGTAAGGAGAGGGGGGAGGATAGAGAGGTGATGGAGAGGAGGGAAGGAAGGGGGAAGGAGAGAGATGGGAAGGAGAGAGGGGAAGGAAGGGGGAAGGAGGAGAGGGGTGAAGAAGAGAGGGGGAAGGAGAGAGGGGAGAAGGAGAGAGGGGAAGGAAGGGGGGAAGGAGATATGGGAGAAGGAGAGAGGGGTGAAGGAGATTGGGGGGCACGGTGAAAGGGGAATGAAGGGCGAAGGAGAGAGGGGAGAGGGAGAGAGGGGAGAAGGAGAGAAGGGAAAGGAGAGAGAGGAGAAGGAGAGAGGGGGAAAGAGAGATAGGGTAAGGAGAGAGCTGAAGGAAGGGGGAAGGAGATGTGGGGAAGGAGAGAGAGGGAAGGAATGAGAGGGGGGAGGATAGAGAGGTGATGGAGAGGAGGGAAGGAAGGGGGAAGGAGAGAGAGGGGAAGGAGAGAGGGGAAGGAAGGGGGAAGGAGAGATGGGAGAAGGAGAGAGGGGTGAAGGAGATTGGGGGGCACGGTGAAAGGGGAACGAAGGGTGAAGGAGAGAGGGAAGAAGGACAGAGGGGTAGGAAGGGGGAAGAGGAGAGAGGGGAGAAAGAGGGGTGAAGGAAGGGGGAAGGAGGGAGAGGAGAAGGAGACAGGGGGAAAGAGAGATGGGTCAAGGAGAGGTGGAGAAAGAGAGAGGGGGAAGGAGAGAGAGGGGAAGGAAAGAGGGGAAGGACCGGGAAAGGAGAGAGGGGAGAAAGAGAGGGGGAGGAGGGGGTAGAAGGAGAGAGGGGAGAAGGAGAGACGGGAAGGAGAGGACGGAAGAAAGGGGGAAGGAGAGACGGGAGGAATGAGAGGGTGAAGGAGAGGGGTGAAGGAGACGAGGGAAGGAAGGGGGAAGGAGAGAGGCGAGTAGGAGATGGGGGTAGGAGACAGGGGGAATGGAGAGAGGGGAAGGAAGGGGGAAGGAGAGAGGGGAGTAGGAGATGGGGGTAGGAGTCAGGGGGAATGGAGAGAGGGGAAGGAAGGGGGAAGGAGAGAGGGGAGAAGAAGAGAAGGAAAGGAAGGGGGGAGTAGAGATTGGAGAAGGAGAGAGGGGAAGGAAAGCGGAGAAAGAGAGAGATGAAGGAAGGGGGAAGGAGAGGGGGGAAGGAAGGGGGAAGGAGGGAGAGGAGAGGAGATGGGGGGAAGAGAGATGGGTTAAGGAGAGGTGGAGAAAGAGAGAGGGGGGAAGGAGAGAGAGGGGAAGGAAAGAGGGGAAGGAGAGAGGGGAGAAGGAGAGAGGGGAGAAGGAGAAGGGGGGAAGAAGGGGGAAGGAGAGAGAGGAGAAGGAGAGAAGGGAAGGAGAGGAGGGAAGGAAGGGGGAAGGGGAGACGGGAGGAAGGAGAGGGGTAATGAGATGGGGAAGAAGAGAGGGGTTAAGGAGAGAAGGGAAGGAAGGGGAAGGAGAGAGGGGGAAGGAAGGGGGAAGGAGAGAGGGGGAAGGAAGGGGGAAGGAAGGGGGAAGGAGAGAGGGGAGTAGGAGAGAGGGGAGAAGGATATAGGGGAAAGCTGGGGACAGGAGAGAGGGGAGAAGGAGAGAGGGGGTAGGAAAGAGGGGTGAAGGAGAGAGGGGGAAGGAGAGAGGTGAAGGAAGGGGGGAGGAGACAGTGGAAACGGAGAGGGGAAAGGAAGCGGAAGTGGAGAGGAGAAGGAAGCGGGAAGGAGAGGGGAGAAGGAAAGAGGGGAGAAGGAGAGAGAGAGGGAAGGAGAGAGGGGAGAATGAGAGAGGGGAAGGAAGGGGGAAGGAGAGAGGGAAGAAGGCGAGAGTGGAAGGAGAGGGGGAAGGTGAGAGGGGAGAAGGAGAAGGGGAAGGAAGGGAGAAGGAGAAGGGGAAGGAAGGGGGAAGGAGAGAGGGAGAAAGAGAGATGGGTTAAGGAGAGAGGGTAAGGAAGGGGGAAGGAGAGGTGGAGAAAGAGAGAGGGGAGAAGGAGAGAGAGAGAGTGGAAGGAAAGAGGGGAGAACCGGGGAAGGAGAGAGGGAAGAAGGAGAGGGGGAGGAGGGGGAGAAGGAGAGAGGGGAGAATGAGAAGGGGGAAGAAGAGAGGGGACAAGGAGAGAGGGGAGAAGGAGAAGGGGGAAGAAAGGGGGAAGGAGAGAGAGGAGAAGGAGAGAGGGGGAAAGAGAGATGGGGTAAGGAGAGAGTGGAAGGAAGGGGGAAGGAGAGGTGGAGAAAGAGAGGGGGGAAAGAGAGAGAGGGAAGGAATGAGAGGGGGTAAGGAGAGGGGGGAGGATAGAGAGGTGATGGAGAGGAGGGAAGGAAGGGGGAAGGAGAGAGAGGAGAAGGAAGGGGGAAGGAGAGAGGGGTGAAGAAGAGAGGGGGAAGGAGAGAGGGGAGAAGGAGAGAGGGGGGCACGGCGAAAGGGGAACGAAGGGTGAAGGAGAGAGGGGAGAAGGACAGAGGGGTAGGAAGGGGGAAGAGGAGAGAAGGAGAAAGAGAGAGGTGATGGAAGGGGGAAGGGGGAAAGAGTGAGAAGAGAAGGAGACCGGGGCAAAGAGAGATGGGTCAAGGAGAGGTGGAGAAAGAGAGAGGGGGAAGGAGAGAGAGGGGAAGGAAAAAGGGGAAGGACCGGGGAAGGAGAGAGGGGAGAAAGAGAGGGGGAGGTGGAGGGAGAAGGAGAGAGGGGAGAAGGAGAAGGGGGAAGGAGAGGAGGGAAGGAAGGGGGAAGGAGAGACGGGAGGAAGGAGAGAGGTAATGAGGGGGGAAGGAGAGAGGCGAGTAGGAGACGGGGGTAGGACACAGGGGGAATGGAGAGAGGGGAAGGAAGGGGGAAGGAGAGAGGGGAGAAGAAGAAAGGGAAAGGAGGGGGGAGTAGAGATTGGAGAAGAGAGGGGAAGGAAAGGGGAGAAAGAGAGAGATGAAGGAAGGGGGGAGGAGTGAGGTGAGAAGGAGGGAGGGTAAGAAAGGGTGAAGAAGACAGTGGAAAAGGAGAGGGGGAAAGGAAGGGGGAAGGAGAGAGGGGAGAAGGAGAGAGGGAGGAAGGGGGGAGGAGAGAAGGGGGAAAGAAGGGGGAAGGAGAGAGGGGAGAAGGAGAGAGGGGTAGGAAGGGGAAGGAGAGAGGGGAGACAGAGAGAGGGGAAGGAGAGAGGGGAGAAGGAGAGAGGGAATGGAAGAGGGAAGGAGAGAGGGGAGAAGGAGAGAGGGGGAAAGAGAGATGGTGTAAGGAGAGTGGGGAAGGAAGGGGGAAGGAGAGAGGGGAAGGAAGGGGGAAGGAGAGAGGGGAGAAAGAGAGGGAATGGAAGAGGGAAGGCGAAAGGGGAGAAAGAGAGGGAATGGAAGAGGGAAGGCGAAAGGGGAGAAAGAGAGAGGGGGACAGAGAGGGGAAGGATTGGGGAAGGAGAGAGGGAAGGAGAGAGAGGAGAAGGAAAGAGGCGAGAAGGAGAGGGGGAAGGAGAGAGGGGAGAAATAGAGAGGGGGAAGGAAAGAGGAGAAGTAGAGAGGGGAAAGAAGGGGGAAGGAGAGAGGGAATGGAAGAGGGAAGGAGAGAGGGGAGAAGGATAGAGGGAAAGGAAGAGGGAAGGAAAGAGGGGAGAAGGAAAGAGGCGAGAAGGAGAGGGGGGAAGGAGAGGGGAGAAGGAGAGAGGGGAAGGAAGGGGGAAGGAGAGAGAGGAGAAGGAGGGGTAGAAAGAGAGATGGGGTAAGGAGAGAGGGTAAGGAAGGGGGAAGGAGAGGTGGAGAAAGGGAGAGAGGGGAAGGAGAGAGTGGTGAAGTAAAGAGGGGACGTAAGGGGCAAGGAGAGAGGGGAGAAGGAGAGACGGGAAGGAAGCAGGTAGGAAGTGGGAAGGAGAGAGGGGAGGGGGGAAGCGAGGGGGAAGGAGAGAGGGGTGAAGGAGAGAAGGGGAAGGAGAAGAGGGAAGAAAGGGGGAAGGAGAGACGGGAGGAAGGAGAGGGGGTAAGGAGGGGGGAATGGAGAGAGGGGAAGGAAGGGGGATGGCGAGAGGGGAGAAGGAGAGGGGGGAAGGAAGGGGGAAAGAGAGGGGAGAAGGAGAGAGATGAAGGAAGGGGGAAGGAGTGAGGTGAGAAGGAGAGAGGGGAAGGAAGGGTGAAGGAGACAGTGGAAAAGGAGAGAGGGGAAGGAAGAGGGAAGGAGAGGTGGAGAAAAAGAGAGGGGGAAAGGAGAGAGGGGAAGGAAAGAGTGGAAGGACCGGGGAAGGAGAGAGGGGAGAAGGAGAGGGGGGGAATGGAGAGAGGGGAAGGAAGGGGGAAGGAAAGAGGGGAGAAGGAGGGGGGAAGGAGAGAGGGAAAGGAAGGGGGGAGTAGAGATGGGAGAAGGAGAGGGGGGAAGGAGAGACAGGAGGAAGGAGAGGGTGTAAGGAGAGGGGGGAAGGAGAGAGGGGTGAAGGAGAGGAGGGAAGGAAGGGGGAAGGAGAAAGGGGGAAAGGAGAGGGGGAAAGGAAGGGGGGAGTAGAGATGGGAGAAGTAGAGGGGACACGGAGAGAGTGGAACGAAGGGCAAAGGCGAGAGGGGAAAAGGAGAGAGGGGAAGGAAGGGGGGAGGAGAGGGGAGAAGGAGAGAGATGAAGGAAGAGGGGGAGGAGTGAGGTGAGAAGGAGAGAGGGGAAGGAAGGATGAAGGAGACAGTGGAAAAGGAGAGGGGGAAAGGAAGGGGGAAGGAGAGAGGAGAAGGAAGGGCGAGGAGGGTTTAAGGAGAGAGGAGGGAAGGAGAGAGAGGAATGAAGGGGGTTTGAGAGAGGGGAGAAGGAGAGAGGGGAAGGAAGGAGGGAGGAGAGGGGAGAAAGAGAGGGGGGAAGGGAGGGGGGAGGAGAGAAGTGGGAAAGAAGGGGGAAGGAGAGAGAGGGGAGAAGGAGAGCGGGAATGGAAGAGAGAAGGAGAGAGGGGGGAAGGAGAGGGGTAAGGAGAGAGGGGAGAAAGAGAGAGGGGAAGGCAGGGGGAAGGAGGGAGAGGAAAAGGAGACAGGGGGAAAGAGAGATGGGTGAAGGAGAGAGGGGAAGGAAGGGGAAAGGAGAGGTGGAGAAAAAGAGATGGGGGAAGGAGAGAGGGGAAGGAAAGAATGGAAGGACCGGGGAAGGAGAGAGGGGAGAAGGAGAGGCGGGAAGGAGAGGGGGAAGGTGAGAGGGGAAGAGGAGAAGGGGAAGGAAGGGGGAAGGAGAGGGGAGAAAGAGAGATGGGTTAAGGAGAGAGGGGAAGGAAGGGGGAAGGAGAGGTGGAGAAAGAGAGAGGGAGGAAGGAGAAAGAGGGGAAGGAAAGAGGGGAAGGACTGGGGAAGGAGAGAGGGGAGAAGGAGAGAGGGAGAAGGAGAGGGGGGAGAAGGTGGGGTGAAAGGAAGGGGGAAGGAGATAGGGGAGAAGAGGAGAGGGAATGGAAGGGGGAAGAAGAGAGGGGAGAAGGAGAGAGGGAATGGAAGGGTGAAGGAGAGAGGGGAGAAGGAGAGGTGGGAAGGAAGGAATAAGGAGAGACAGGAAGGAGAGAGAGGAGAAGGAGAAGGGGGAAGGAGAGAGGGGGAAAGGAAGGGGGAAGGAGAGAGGGGAGAAGGAGAGTGGGGAAGGAATGGGGAAAGAGAGAGTGGAGAAGGAAGGGGGAAGGAGAGGGGAAGGATGGGGGAAGGTGAGGTGGGGAAAGGAGAGAGTTGGGGAGAAGGAGAGAGGGGGAAGGGGGAAGGGGAGAGGGGAGAAGGAGGGAGGGGAAGGAAGGGGGAAGGAGAGGGGGGAAGGAGAGGGGAAGGATTGGGGAAGGAGAGAGGGGGGAGGAGAGAGGGGAAGGAATGGGGAAAGACAGAGGGGCGAAGGAGAGGGGAAGGATGGGGGAAGGAGAGAGGCGAGAAGGAGAGAGGGAGAAGGAGAGGGAGAGAGGGGAGGAGAGAGGGGGATGGAGAGGAGGAAGGAGAGGAGGGGGAAGGAGGGGAGAAGGAGAGGGGGAAAGGAGAGAGGGAAAGGAAGGGGGAAGGAGAGAGTGGAGAAGGAGGGGGGGACGGAAAGAATAATGAGAGATGGGAAGGAACGGGAAAAGAGAGAGGGGAGAAGGAGAGGGGGTAGGAGAGGGAGAAGGAGAGAGGGCAGAAGGTGGGATGGAAAGGAAGGGGGAAGGAGACACGGGAGAAGGGGAGAGTGGTGAAGGAGAGGAGGGAAGGAGGGGGAGAGGGAGAGAGGGGGGAAGGAGAGAGGGGAAGGAAGGGTGAAGGAGAGAGTGGGAAATGAAGGGGGAAGGGGAGAGGGGGAGAATGAGAGGTGGGAAGGAAGGGAATAAGAGAGAGGGGAGAAGGAGAGGGGGGAAGGGTGGGGGGGAAGGAGATAGGTGAGAAGGAGAGAGGGGAAGGAAGGGGGAAGGAGAGAGGGGAGAAGGAGAGGGGAGAAGGAGAGAGGGGAAGGAGAGAGGGGAGAAGGAGTGAGGGGAGGAAGGGGGAAGGAGAGAGGGGAGAAGGAGAGGGGAGAACGAGAGAGGGGAAGGAGAGAGGGGAGAAGGGAGAGAGGGGAAAGAAAGGGGAGAGAAGGGGAAGGAGGGGGAAGGAAGGGGAGGAGAGGGGAGAAGGAGAGAGGGGAAGGAGAGAGGGGAGAAGGAGAGAGGGGAAAGAAAGGGAGAGAGGAGAGAGGGGAAGGAGAGGGGGAGAAGGAGAGATGGGAAAGAAAGGGAGAATTAGACAGGGGAAGGAAGGGGGAAGGAGAGGGGAGAAGGAGAGATGGGAAGGAAGAGCGAAAGAGAGGGGGAGAGGGAGAGATTCGAAAAGTAGAGGGGGGAAGGAGAGAGGGGAGAAGGAGAGAGGGGAAGAAGGGGGAAGGAGAGAGGGGAGAAGGAGAGGGGGGAAGGAAGGAATAACGAGAGACGGGAAGGAAGGGGAAAGGAGAGTGGGGAGAAGAAGAAGGGGTAAGAGAGGGAGAAGGGGAGAGGGGAGAAGGGGACAGTGGTGAAGGAGAGGAGGGAAGGAGAGGAAGAAGGAGAGAGGGGAGAGGGAGAGAGGGAGGAAGGAGAGAGGGGAAGGAAGGGGGAAGGAGAGATGGGAGAAGGGGGAAGGAATGTGGAATGAGAGTGGGGAGAAGGACAGGGGAGGAGAGAGGGGAGATGGAAAGGAGGGAAGGAACGAATAAGGAGAGACAGGAAGGAGAGAGAGGAGAAGGAGAGGGGGGAAGGAGAGAGGGTGAAAGGAAGGGGGAAGGAGAGAGGGGAAGAAATGGGGAAAGAGAGAGTGGAGAAGGAAGGGGGAAGGAGAGGGGAAGGATGGGGGAAGGAGAGGGAGGGAAGGAGAGAGGGGGGGAGGAGAGGGGGGAAAGGAGAGGGTTGGGGAGAAGGAGAGAGGGGAAGGAAGGGGGAAGGGGAGAGGGGAAGGAAGGGGGAAGTGGAGAGGGGAGAAGGAGGGAGGGGAAGGAAGGGGGAAGGAGAGAGGGGAGAAGGAGGGGGGGAAGCAGAGGGAGAAGGAGTGAAGGGAGAATGAGGGAGGGGAGAAGGAGGGAGGGGAGAATGAGGTGGGAAAGGGGATGGTGAGAGGGGAGAAGAAGAGAGGAGGGAAGGAAGGCGGAAGGAGAGAGGGGTGAAGGAGAGAGGGGAATGAGAGAGGGGAGAAGGAGAGGGGGCAAGGGGGGGAAGGAGCGAGGGGAAGGAAGGGGGAACGAGAGAGTGGAGATGGAGAGGGGGGAAGGAGAGAGGGGAAGGAAGGGGGAAGGAGAGCGGGGAGAAGGAGAGAGGGGAAGGAAGGGGGAAGGAAGTGGGAAGGAGAGAGGGGAGAAGGAGAGGGGGAAGGAAGGGGGGAGGAAGTGGGGAGAAGTGGGGAGAAGAGAGGGGGAAGGAGAGAGTGGACAAGAAGAGGGGGGAAGGAAGGAATAATGGGAGACGGTAAGGAAGGGGAAAAGAGAGAGGGGGAGAAGGAGAGGGGGTAGGAGAGGGAGAAGGAGAGGGGAGAAGGTGGGGTGGAAAGGAAGGGGGAAGGAGACAGGGGAGAAGGGGAGAGTGGTGAAGGAGAGGAGGGAAGGAGAGGGAGAGGAAGAGAGGGGGGAAGGAGAGAGGGGAAGGAAGGAGGAAGGAGAGAGGGGAGAAGGGGGGGAAGGCATGTGGAATGAGAGTGGGGAGAAGGAGAGGGGAGGAGGAAGGCGGAAGGAGAGAGGGGAGATGGAGAGGAGGGAAGGAAGGAATAAGGAGAGAGAGGAGAAGGAGAGGGGGGAGGAGAGAGGGGGAATAGGAAAGGGGAAGGAGAGAGGGGAGAAGGAGAGAGGGGAAGGAATGGGGAAAGAGAGAGTGCAGAAGGAAGGGGGAAGGATGATGGAAGGAGAGGGGGGAAGGAGAGAGTGGGGGGAAGAGAGGGGGGGAAAGGAGAAAGTTGGGGAGAAGGAGACAGGGGAAGGAAGGGGGAAGGGGAGAAGGAGGGAAGGGAAGGAAGAGGGAAGGAGAGAGGGGAGAAGGAGAGGGGGGAAGCAGAGGGAGAAGGAGGGAGGGGAGAATGAGGTGGGAAGGGGGATGGAGAGAGGGGGAGAAGGAGGAAGGAAGGAAGGTGGAAGGACAGAGGGGAGAAGGAGAGAGGGGTGAAGGAGAGAGGGGAATGAAGGGGGAAAGAGAGAGGGGAGAAGGCGAGGGGGGGAAGGAGGGGGGGAATGAAGGGGGAAAGAGAGAGAGGGGAGAAGGAGAGGGGGAAAGGAGGGGGGAAAGGAGCGAGGGGAAGGAAGGGGGAACGAGAGAGTGGAGAAGGAGAGAGGGGAAGGAGGGAGGGGAGAAGGAGAGAGGGGAAGGCGAGAGGGGATGAGGAGAGAGGGGAGAAAACGAGGGGGGAATAAGAGGGGGACCTATAGAGGGGGGAAAGAGAGAGTGGGGAAGGAGGGGGGAAGGAGAGATGGGGGAAGGGGGAAGGAGTGAGGGGAGAAGGAGAGATGGGGAAAGGAGAGAGGGGTAAAGGAGAGAGGGGGGAAGGAGAGGGGGAAGGAGAGAATGGGGAAGGATCGAGGGGGAAGGAGGGAGGGAGAAGGAGGAATGTGGAAGGAGAGGGGAAATGACAGAGGGGAGAAGGAAGGCAGAAGGAGAGAGGAGAAGGAGAGAGGGGAAGGAAGGGGGAAGGAGAGAGGGGGGAGGAGAGAGGGGAAGGAAGGGGGAAGGAGAGAGGGGGGAGTGAGAGGGGGTTGAAGGAGAGAGGGGGAAGGAGCGAGGAGAAGAAGGGGGAACGAGAGAGTGGAGAAGGAGAGAGGGGGGAAGGAAGGGGGAAGGAGAGAGCGGAGAAGGAGAGAGGGGGGAAGGAGAGAGGAGAAGGAAGGGGGAAGGAGAGAGGGAGAAGGAGAGAGGGGAAGGAAGGGGGAAGGAGAGAAGGGAGAAGGAGAGGGGGGACGGAAGAAGGAAGGAGAGAGGGAGAAGGAGAGAGGGGAAGGAAGGGGGAAGGAGAGAGGGGAGAAGGACAGGGGGGACGGAAGGAGGAAGGAGAGAGGGGAGAAGGAGAGGGGGTACGGAAGGAATAACGAGAGACGGGAAGGAAGGGGCAAGGAGAGAGGGGAGAAGCAGAAGGGGTAGAAGAGGGAGAAGGTGAGAGGGGAGAAGGGGAGAGTGGTGAAGGAGAGGGAGAAGGGGGGAAGGAGAGAGGGGAAGGAAGGGGGAAGGAGAGAGGGGAGAAGGGGGGAAGGAATGTGGAATGAGAGTGGGGAGAAGGACAGGGGAGGAGAGAGGGGAGATGGAGAGGAGGGAAGGAAGGAATAAGGAGAGACAGGAAGGAGAGAGAGGAGAAGGAGAGGGGGGAAGGAGAGAGGGTGAAAGGAAGGGGGAAGGAGAGAGGGGAGAAGGAGAGAGGGGAAGAAATGGGGAAAGAGAGAGTGGAGAAGGAAGGGGGAAGGAGAGGGGAAGGATGGGGGAAGGAGAGGGAGGGAAGGAGAGAGTTGGGGAGATGGAAAGAGGGGAAGGAAGGGGGAAGGGGAGAGGGGAGAAGGAGAGAGGGGAAGAAATGGGGAAAGAGAGAGTGGAGAAGGAAGGGGGAAGGAGAGGGGAAGGATGGGGGAAGGAGAGGGAGGGAAGGAGAGAGTTGGGGAGAAGGAAAGAGGGGAAGGAAGGGGGACGGGGAGAGGGGAGAAGGAGAGAGGGGAAGGAAGAGGGAAGGGGAGAGGGGAGAAGGAGGGAGGGGAAGGAAGGGGGAAGGAGAGAGGGGAGAAGGCAAGGGGGAAAGCAGAGGAAGGAGGGAGGGGAGAAGGAGGTGGGAAAGGGGATGGAGACAGGGGAGAAGGAGAGAGGGGAGAAGGAGATGGGAATGAAAGGGGAATGACAGAGGGGAGAAGGAGATGGGGCAAGGAGGGGGAAGGAGCGAGGGGAAGGAAGGGGGAATGAGAGAGTGGAGAAGGAGAGAGGGGGGAAGGAGAGAGGGGAAGGAAGGGGGAAGGAGAGCGGGGAGAAAGAGAGAGGGGAAGGAAGGGGGAAGGAAGGGGGAAGGAGAGAGGGGAGAAGGAGAGGGGGGAAGGAAGGGGGAAGGAAGTGGGAAGGAGAGAGGGGAGAAGTGGGGAGAAGAGGGGGGAAGCAGAGAGTGGTGAAGAAGAGGGGGGGAAGGAAGGAATAATGAGAGACGGTAAGGAAGGGGAAAAGAGAGAGGGGAGAAGGAGAGGGGGAAAGGAGGGGGGAAAGGAGCGAGGGGAAGGAAGGGGGAACGAGAGAGTGGAGAAGGAGAGAGGGGAAGGAGGGAGGGGAGAAGGAGAGAGGGGAAGGCGAGAGGGGATGAGGAGAGAGGGGAGAAAACGAGGGGGGAATAAGAGGGGGACCGATAGAGGGGGAAGGCGAGAGTGGGGAAGGAGGGGGGAAGGAGAGATGGGGGAAGGGGGAAGGAGTGAGGGGAGAAGGAGAGATGGGGAAAGGAGAGAGGGGTAAAGGAGAGGGGGGAAGGAGGGAGGGAGAAGGAGGAATGTGGAAGGAGAGGGGAAATGACAGAGGGGGGCGAAGGAGAGAGGGGTGAAGGAGAGAGGAGAAGGAGAGAGGGGAAGGAAGGGGGAAGGAGAGAGGGGGGAGGTAGAAAGGAAGGAAGGGGGAAGGAGAGAGGGGAGAAGGAGAGAGGGGAAGGAGAGAGGGAGAAGGAGAGGGGGAAGGAAGGGGGAAGGAGAGAGGGAGAAGGAGAGAGGGGAAGGAACGGGGAAGGAGAGAGGGGAGAGTGAGAGGGGGTTGAAGGAGAGAGGGGGAAGGAGCGAGGAGAAGAAGGGGGAACGAGAGAGTGGAGAAGGAGAGAGGGGGGAAGGAAGGGGGAAGGAGAGAAGGGAGAATGAGAGGGGGTTGAAGGAGAGAGGGGGAGGGAGCGATGAGAAGAAGGGGGAACGAGAGAGTGGAGAAGGAGAGAGGGGGGAAGGAAGGGGGAAGGAGAGAGAAGGAAGGGGGAAGGAGAGAGGAGAGAAGGAGAGAGGGGAAGGAAGGGTAAAGGAAAGAGCAGGAAACGAAGGGGGAAGGGGAGAGGGGGAGATGAGAGGGTGGAAGGAAGGGAGTAGGAGAGAGGGGAGAAGGAGGGAGGGGAGCAGGAGGGGGGAAGGAGAGAGGGAGAAGGAGAGAGGGGACAGGAGGGGGGAAGGAGACAGGGAGAAGGAAGGGGGAAGGAGAGAGGGGAGAAGGAGAGAGGGGAGAGAAGGGGAGAAGGAGAGAGTGGAAGGAAGGGGGAAGGAGAGAGGGGAGAAGGAGAGGGGGGACGGAAGGAGGAAGGAGAGAGGGGAGAAGGAGAGGGGGTACAGAAGGAATAACGAGAGACGGGAAGGAAGGGGCAAGGAGAGAGGGGAGAAGCAGAAGGGGTAGGAGAGGGAGAAGGAGAGAGGGGAGAAGGGGAGAGTGGTGAAGGAGAGGGAGAAGGGGGGAAGGAGAGAGGGGAAGGAAGGGGGAAGGAGAGAGGGGAGAAGGGGGGAAGGAATGTGGAATGAGAGTGGGGAGAAGGACAGGGGAGGAGAGAGGGGAGATGGAGAGGAGGGAAGGAAGGAATAAGGAGAGACAGGAAGGAGAGAGAGGAGAAGGAGAGGGGGGAAGGAGAGAGGGTGAAAAGAAGGGGGAAGGAGAGAGGGGAGAAGGAGAGAGGGGAAGAAATGGGGAAAGAGAGAGTGGAGAAGGAAGGGGGAAGGAGAGGGGAAGGATGGGGGAAGGAGAGGGAGGGAAGGAGAGAGTTGGGGAGAAGGAAAGAGGGGAAGGAAGGGGGACGGGGAGAGGGGAGAAGGAGAGAGGGGAAGGAAGAGGGAAGGGGAGAGGGGAGAAGGAGGGAGGGGAAGGAAGGGTAAAGGAGAGAGCGGGAAACGAAGGGGGAAGGGGAGAGGGGGAGATGAGAGGGTGGAAGGAAGGGAGTAGGAGAGAGGGGAGAAGGAGGGAGGGGACAGGTGGGGGGAAGGAGACAGGGAGAAGGAGAGAGGGGAAAGAAGGGGAGAAGGAGACAGGGGAAGGAAGGGGGAAGGAGAGAGGGGAGAAGGAGAGGGGGGACGGAAGGAATAACGAGAGACGGGAAGGAAGGGGCAAGGAGAGAGGGTAGAAGCAGAAGGGGTAGGAGAGGGAGAAGGAGAGAGGGGAGAAGGGGAGAGTGGTGAAGGAGAGGGAGAAGGGGGGAAGGAGAGAGGGGAAGGAAGGGGGAAGGAGAGAGGGGAGAAGGGGGGAAGGAATGTGGAATGAGAGTGGGGAGAAGGACAGGGGAGGAGAGAGGGGAGATGGAAAGGAGGGAAGGAAGGAATAAGGAGAGACAGGAAGGAGAGAGAGGAGAAGGAGAGGGGGGAAGGAGAGAGGGTGAAAGGAAGGGGGAAGGAGAGAGGGGAGAAGGAGAGAGGGGAAGAAATGGGGAAAGAGAGAGTGGAGAAGGAAGGGGGAAGGAGAGGGGAAGGATGGGGGAAGGAGAGGGAGGGAAGGAGAGAGTGGGGGGAAGGAGAGGGGGGAAGGAGAGAGTTGGGGAGAAGGAGAGAGGGGAAGGAAGGGGGAAGGAGAGAAGGAGGGAGGGAAAGGAAGAGGGAAGGAGAGAGGGGAGAAGGAGAGGGGGGAAGCAGAGGGAGGGGAGAAGGCAAGGGGGTAAGCAGAGGGAGAAGGAGGGAGGGGTGAAGGAGGGAGGGGGAAGGAGGTGGGAAAGGGGATGTAGAGAGGGGAGAAGGAGAGAGGAGGGAAGGAGAGAGGGGAAGGAAGGGGGAAGGAGAGCGGGGAGAAGGAGAGGGGGGAAGGAAGGGGGAAGGAAGTGGGAAGGAGAGAGGGGAGAAGTGGGGAGAAGAGGGGGGAAGCAGAGAGTGGTGAAGAAGAGGGGGGGAAGGAAGGAATAATGAGAGACGATAAGGAAGGGGAAAAGAGAGAGGGGAGAAGGAGAGGGAGTAGGAGAGGGAGAAGGAGAGAGGGGAGAAGGTGGGGTGGAAAGGAAGGGAGAAGGAGACAGGGGAGAAGGGGAGAGTGGTGAAGGAGAGGAGGGAAGGAGAGGGAAAGGGAGAGAGGGGGGAAGGAGAGAGGGGAAGGAAGGAGGAAGGAGAGAGGGGAGAGGGGGGAAGGCATGTGGAATGAGAGTGGGGAGAAGGAGAGGGGAGGAGGAGAGAGGGGAGGAGGAAGGCGGAAGGAGAGAGGGGAGATGGAGAGGAAGGAAGGAAGGAATAAGGAGAGACAGGAAGGAGAGACAGGAGAAGGAGAGGGGGGAAGGAATGGGGAAAGAGAGAGTGGAGAAGGAAGGGAGAAGGAGAGGGGAAGGATGGGGGAAGGAGAAGGGGGGAGGAGAGAGTGGGGGGAAGGAGAGGGGGGAAAGGAGAGAGTTGGGGAGAAGGAGAGAGGGGAAGGAAGGGGGAAGGGGAGAATGAGGGAGGGGAAGGAAGAGGGAAGGAGAGAGGGGAGAAGGAGAGGGGGGAAGCAGAGGGAGGGGAGAAGGAGGTGGGAAAGGGGATGGAGAGAGGGGAGAAGGAGAGAGGAGGGAAGGAAGGTGGAAGGAGAGAGGGGTGAAGGAGAGGGGGGAAGGGGAAAGGAGCGAGGGGAAGGAAGGAGGAACGAGAGAGTGGAGAAGGAGAGAGGGCGGAAGGAGGGGGGAAGGAGAGAGGGGAGAAGGAGAGAGGGGAAGGCGAGAGGGGACGAGGAGAGAGGGGAGAAAGTGAGGGAGAAGAAGAGGGGGACTGATAGAGGGGGGAAGGAGAGAGTGGGGAAGGAGGGGAGAACGAGAGATGGGGGAAGGGGGAAGGAGTGAGGGGAGAAGGAGAGATGGGGAAAGGAGAGAGGGGTGAAGGAGAGGGGGATTGAGCGATGGGGAAGGATCGAGGGGGAAGGAGGGAGGGGAGACGGAGGGAGGAAGGAGAGAGGGAGAAGGAGGAATGTGGAAGGAGAGGGGAAAGGACAGAGGGGAGAAGGAGAGAGGGGAGAAGGAGGGGGAAGGGTGATGGAGAGAGGGGAGGAAAGAGGAGGGAAGGAAGGCGGAAGGAGAGTGGGGAGAAGGAGAGAGGGGAAGGAAGAGGGAAGTAGAGAGGGAGAAGGAGAGAGGGGAAGGAAGGGGGAAGGAGAGAGGGGAGAAGGAGAGAGGGGAAGGAAGGGGGAAGTAGAGAGGGAGAAGGAGAGAGGGGAAGGATGGGGGAAGGAGAGCGGGAGAAGGAGAGAGGGGAAGGAAGGGGGAAGGAGAGAGGGAGAAGGAGAGAGGGGAAGGAAGGGGGAAGGAGAGAGGGGAGAATGAGAGGGGGTTGAAGGAGAGAGGGAAAGGAGAGTGGGGAAGAAAAGGGGAAGGAGAGAGGGGAGAAAGAGAGGGGGGATTAGAGGGGGACGGGTAGAGGGGGGAAGGAGAGAGAGGGGAAGGAGGGAAGGAGTGAGGGGAGAAGGAGAGATGGGGAAAGGAGAGGGGGAGGAGAGAGGGGGAAGGAGAGGGTGGGGAAGGAGAGGGGGGGAAGGAGGGAGGGGAGACAGAGAGAGGGGAAGGAGGGGAAAGGAGAGAGGGGAGAAGGAGAGAGGGGGAAGTATGGAGGGGAGAAGGAGAATGGGGAAGAAACGGGGAAGGAAAGAGAGGGTGGAAGGAGAGAGGGGGTAGGAGAGAGGGGTGAAGGAGAGAGGGGAAGGAAGGTGGAGGGAGAGAGGGGAGAAGGAGAGAGGGGAAGGAAGGGGGAAGGAGAGAGGGGTGAAGGAGAGAGGGGAAGGAAGGGGGAAGGAGAGAGGGGAGAAGGAGAGAGGGGAAAGAAGGGGGAAGGAGAGAGAGGAGAAGGAGAGAGGAGGGAAGGAGAGAGGAGAAGGAGAGAGGAGGGAAGGAGATAGGGGAGAAGGAGAGAGGGGGGAAGCAGAAAGGAGAGAAGGAAAGAGGGGAAGGAAGGGGGAAGGAGAGACAGGGAAGGAGAGAGGGAAAGGAAGGGGGAACGAGAGAGTGGAGGAGAGGGGGGAAAGTAAGTGGGAAGGAGAGAGGGGAAGGAATTGTGAAGGAGAGAGGGAAGGGGGAAGGAGAGAGGGGAGAAGGAGAGAGGGGAAAGAGAGAGGGGACAAGGATAGAGGAGAGAAAGTGAGGGGAGAAAGAGAGTGGGGAATGAGAGGGGAACGGATAGAGGGGGGAAGAAGAGAGTGGGAAGGAGGGTGGAAGGATAGAGGGGGGAACGAGAGAGTGGGGAAGGAGGGGGGAATGAGAGAGGGGAAGGGGGAAGGAGTGAGTGGAGAAGGAGAGATGGGGAAAGGAGAGGGGGGAAGGAGAGAGGGGAAGAAAGGGGGGAAGTGAGAGGGAGAAGGAGGGAGGCAGAAGGTGAGGTGAAATGACAGAGAGGAGAAGGAGAGGGGGAGAAGAAAAGAGGGGAGGAGAGAGAGGGACGTAGGGAGGGGAGAAGGAGAAAGGGGAAGAACCGGGGAAGGAAAGAGAGGGGAAGGAGAGGGGGGGAGGAAGGGGGTAGGAGAGAGGGAGAAGGAGGGAGGTGGAAGGAGAGGGATAAAGGAGAGGGAAGGAGAGAAGGGATGAGGAGAGAGGGGAGAAAGCGAGGGGGGAAGAAGAGGGTTCCGATAGAGGGGGGAAGGAGAGAGTGGGGAAGTGGTGGGGAATGAGAGGCGGTAAGGGGGAAGGAGTGAGGGGAGAAGGAGAGAGGGGAGAAGGAGAGGGGAGGGAAGCAGAGAGGGGAGAAGGAGAGAGGGGAAGGAAGGGGGAAGCATAGAGGGGAAGGAAAGGTGAAGGAGCGAGGGGAATGGGAGAGAGGGGACAAGGAGAGAGGAGAGAAAGAGAGGGGAGAAAGAGAGTGGGGAATGAGAGGGGGTTGGATAGAGAGGGGAAGGAGAGATTGGGAAGGAGGGTGGAAGGATAGAGGGGGAACGAGAGAGTGGGGAAGGAGGGGGGAACGAGAGAGGGGAAGGGATAAGGAGTGAGTGGAAAAGGAGAGATGGGGAAAGGAGAGAGGGGAAAGGATTGAGGGGGAAGGAAGGGGGAAGGAGAGAGGGGAGAAGGAGAGGGGGAAGGAAGGGGGAGGAGAGAGGGAGAAGGAGGGAGGTGGAAGGAGAGGGGTGAAGGAACGGGGGAACGAGGGAGGGGAGAAGGAGAGAGGGGAAGAGAAAGGGGGAGAATGAGAGGGGGGAAGAAGAGGGTTCCGATAGAGGGGGAAAGGAGAGAGGGGGGAAGGAAGGGGGAACGAGAGAGGGGGGAAGGGGGGAAGGAGTGAGGGGAGAAGGAGAGATGGGGAAAGGAGAGAGGGGGGAAGGAGAGAGGGGGAAGGAGAGAGTGGGAAGGATAGGGAGGAAGGAGAGAGGTGAGAAGGAGAGAGTGGGGAAGGATAGAGGGGGAAGGAGGGAGGGGAGACAGAGAGTGGGGAAGGATAGAGTGTGAAGGAGGGAGGGGAGACAGAGAGGGAGGAATGCAGGGGGAAGGAGAGAGGGAGAAGGAGGGACGTGGATGAAGAGGCGAAATGACAGAGGGGAGAAGGAGAGCGGGAAGAAGAGAGAGGTGGAGAGAGAGGGAAGTAGGGAGGGGAGAAGGAGAAAGGGGAAGAAACGGGGAAGGAAAGAGGGGGAAGGAGAGAGGGGGGAAAGGAAGGCGGAAGGAGAGAGGGGGGAAGGAGAGAGAGGAAGGAAGGGGGAAGGAGAGAGGGGAGATGAAGAGAAGGGAAGGAAGGGTGAAGGAGAGAGCAGGGAACTAAGGGGGAAGGGGAGAGGGGAGAAAGAGAGGGGAAGGAAGGGGGGTAGGAGAGAGGGAAGTGGCATGGAGAGAGGGGAGAAGGAGAGGGGCGAAGGAGCAGGGGAAGGAGAGAGGGGACAAGGAAAGAGGAGAGAAAGAAAGGGGAGAAAGAGAGGCGGGAAGGAGAGGGGGACAGATATGGGGGGGGAAGGAGAGAGTGGGAAGAAGGGTGGAAGGATAGAGGGGGGAAGGAGAGAGTGGGAAAGGAGGGGGGCAATGAGAGAGGGGGGAAGGAGCGAAGGAGTGAGTGGAGAAGGAGAGATGGGGAAAGGAGAGAGGAGGGAAGGAGAGAGTGGAAGGAAGGGGGAAGGAGAGAGGGGAGAAGGAGAGGGGGAGAAGGAAAGGGGGGAAGAGAGGGGGAAGGAGAGTGTGGAGAAGGAGAGATGGGAAGGAAGGGGGAAGGAGAGGGGGAGAAGAGAAGAGGGGAAAGAGAGAGGGAAGAAGGAAAGATGTGAAGGAAGGGGGAAGGAGAGAAGGGAGGAGAGAGTGGAGAATGAGAGAGGAAGGAAGGGGGAAGGAGAAAGGGGAGAAACAGAGCAAGGAAGGAGAGAGGGGTGAAGGAGAGAAGGGAGAAGGAAGGGGGGGAGGAGTGGGGGAAGGAGAGAGGATAGAAGGAGTGGGGGAAGGAAGGGGAAGGAGAGATAGGAGAAGGAGGGGTAGAATGAAGGGGGAAGGAGAGGGGGGAGAAGGAGAGAAGGAGAGAGGGGGAAGGAGCGAAGCGTAAAGGAGAGAATTTAAGGAATGTGGAAGAAGACAGGGGAGAAGGTGAGAGGGGAGAAGGAGACAGGTGGGGAAGAAGAGAGGGGAAGGAAGCGGGGAGGAGAAAGGGGAGAAGGAAAGGGGGAAGAGAGAGGGGCAGAAAGAGTGCAGGGAAGGAAGGGGGAATCGAGAGACAAGAGAAGGAGGGGGGGGACGTGGGGGGAAGGAGAGAGTGGAAGGAAGGGGGAAGGAGAGGGGGGAAGGAGAGAGGGGAGAACGAGAGGGGAGAGAAGGAGAGGGGGGGACGAGGGGGGAAGGAGAGGGGGGAAGGAGAGAGGGGAGAACAAGAGAGGAGAGAAGGAGAGTGGGGGGAAGGAAGGGGGAAAGAGACAGGGGAGAAGGAAGGGGGAAGGAGAGGGGCAATGAGGGAGGGGAGAAAAAGGGAGGGGAAGGAGAGAGGGGAAAAGGAGAGAGGGGAGGAGAGGGGCTAAGGAGAGGGGGAATGAGGGAGGGGAGAAAAAGGGAGGGGAATGAGAGAGGGGACACGGGGAGAGGGGAGAAAGAGAGAGGATAAAGAGAGGAGGGAAGGAGAGGGGGACGGATAGATGGGGAAGGAGAGAGTGGGAAGGAGGGTGGAAGGATAGAGGGGGAAGGAGAGAGTGGGGAAGGAGGGGGGAACGAGAGGGGGGAAGGAGGGAAGGAGTGAGGGGAGAAGGAGAGATGGGGAAAGGAAAGAGGGAGGAAGGAGAGAGGTGGAAGGAGAGAGTGGGGAAGGATAGAGGGGGAAGGAGAGGGGGGAAGGAGAGAGGGAAGGAGGGGATAAGGAGAGAGGGGAGAAGGAGAGATGGGAGAAGGAGAGGGGGAAGGAGCGAGGGGGAGTAGGGAGGGGAGAAGGAGAAAGGGGAAGAAACAGGGAAGGAAAGAGGGGGAAGGGGGGAAGGAAGGGAGAAGGAGAGGGGGAAGGAGAGAGGGGGAAGGAGAGAGGGGGGAAGGAGAGATGGGAGAAGGAGAGGGGGAAGGAGCGAGGGGGAGTAGGGAGGGGAGAAGGAGAGAGGGGAAGGAAGGGCGAAGGAGAGAGGGGACATGTAGAGGGGGAAGAAGCGGGGGAAGGAACGACGGAGAAGGGGAGGAAGGAGAGGCGAAAGGAGAGGGGGCCGGATAGAGGGGGGAAGGAGACAGTGGGGAAGGAGGGAAGGAGTGAGGGGAGAAGGAGAGATGGTGAAAGGAGAGAGGGGGGAAGGACAGGTGGAAGGAGAGAGTGGGGAAAGATAGAGGGGAGAAGGAGAGAGGGGGAAGGAGAGAGTGGAAGGGAGGGGGAAGGAGAGGGGGGAAGGAGAGAGGGGAGAACGAGAGAGGAGAGAAGGAGAGCGGGGGAAGGAAGGGGGAAGGAGAGAGGGGAGAAGGAAGGGGGAAGGAGAGGGGCAATGAGGGAGGGTAGAAAAAGGGAGGGGAAGGAGAGAGGGGAGGAGAGGGGGAATGAGGGAGGGGAGAAAAAGGGAGGGGAAGGAGAGAGGGGAGAAAGAGAGGGGATAAAGAGAGAAGGGAAGGAGAGGGGACGGATAGATGGGGGTAGGAGAGAGTGGGAAGGAGGGTGGAAGGATAGAGGGGGAAGGAGAGAGTGGGGAAGGAGGGGGGAACGAGAGAGGGGGAAGGAGTGAGGGGAGAAGGAGAGATGGGGAAAGGAAAGAGGGAGGAAGGAGAGAGGTGGAAGGAGAGAGTGGGGAAGGATAGAGGGGGAAGGAGAGAGGCAAGACGGAGAGGGGGGAGGGGAGAAGGAGAGATGGGAGAAGGAGAGGGGGAAGGAGCGAGGGGGAGTAGGGAGGGGAGAAGGAGAAAGGGGAAGAAACAGGGAAGGAAAGAGGGGAAGGGGGGAACGAAGGGAGAAGGAGAGAGGGGAAGGAAGGGGGAATGAGAGAGGGGAGAAGGAGAGAGGGGGAAGGAGAGAGGGGAGAAGGAGCGAGGGGGAGTAGGGAGGGGAGAAGGAGAGAGGGGGGAAGGAAGGGGGACGGAGAGAGGGGAGAAGGAGAGAGGGGGAAAGGAAGGGGGAAGGAGAGAGAGGGGAGAAGGAGAGAGGGGAAGGAAGGGCGAAGGAGAGAGGGGAGAAGGAGAGAGGGGACATGGAGAGGGGGAAGAAGGGTGGGAAGGAATGACGGAGAAGGGGTGGAAGGAGAGGGGAAAGGAGAGGGGGACGGATAGAGGGGGGAAGGAGACAGTGGGAAGGAGGGTAGAAGGATAGAGTGGGGAAGGAGAGAGGGTAGAAGGAGAGATGGTGAAAGGAGAGAGGGGGGAAGGAGAGGTGGAAGGAGAGAGTGGGGAAAGATAGAGGGGAAAGGAGGGAGGGAGGGGACAAGGAGAGGGGGAAGGAAGGGGGGAGGAGAGAGAGGAGAAGGAGAAATGGGAAGGAAGGGGGAAGGAGAGAGGAGGTAAGTAGAGAGGAAAGGAAGGGGGAAGGAGAGAGTGGAAGTAAGGGGGAAGGAGAGAGGCGAGAAGGAGAGCGGGGGGAAGGAAGGGGGGAGGAGAGAGGAGAGAAACAGAGCGGGGAAGGAAGGGATAGGAGAGAGGGGAGAAGGAAGGGGGAAGGAGAGAGGAGAGAAGGAGAGGGGCTACGGAGAGGGGGAATGAGGGAGGGGAGAAAAAGGGAGGGGAAGGAGATAGGGGCCAAGGAGAGAGGGGAGAAAGAGAGGGGATAAAGAGGGGGGGAAGGAGAAGGGGACAGATAGAGGGGGAAAGGAGAGAGTGGGAAGGAGGGTGGAAGGATAGAGAGGGAAGGAGAGAGTGGGGAAGGAGGAGCGAACGAGAGAGGGGGGAAGGAGTGAGGGGAGAAGGAGAGATGGGGAAAGGAGAGAGGGTGAAAGGAGAGATTTGGAAGGAGAGAGTGGGGAAGGATAGAGGGGGAAGGAGAGAGGGTAGACAGAGAGAGGGTAAACGGAGAGCGGGGTAGGAGGGGGTAAGGAGAGAGGGAGATGGAGGGAGGGGGAAGGAGAGGGGAAAGGAGAGGGGGAAAGTAGGGAGGGGAGAAGGAGAAAGGGGAAGAAACAGGGAAGGAAAGAGGGGGAAGGAGAGAGGAGAGAAGCAGAGAGGGGAAGAAAGGGGGAAGGAGAGGAGGGAAGGAAGGGGGAAGGAGAGAGGGGAGAAGGAGAGGAGTGAAGGAAGGGGGACGGAGAGAGGGGAGAAGGAGATTGAGGACACGGGGGGAAGGAGTGGGGGAAGGAAAGATGGAGAAGGAGGGAGGGGGAAGGAGAGCAGAAAGGAGAGAGGGGAGAAGGAGAGAGGGGAGAAGGAGAGAGGGGAGAAGGAGAGCGGGGAAGTAAGGGGGAAGGAGATAGGGGAGAAGGAGAGAGAGGGGAGAAGGAGAGCGGGGAAGTAAAGGGGAAGGAGATAGGGGAGAAGGAGAGAGGGGGAAGGAGAGGGGAAGGAAGGGAGAAGGAGAGGGGGGAAGGAGAGAGGGGAGAAAGAGAGAGGGGAAGGAAGGGTGAAGGAGAGAGGGGAGAAAGAGACGGCTGGGGAAGAAGAGAGAGGAAGGAAGGGAGAAGGAGAGAGGGGGGAAGAAGAGAGGGGAAGGAAGGGGGAAGGAGAAAGGGGAGTAGGAGAGAGGGGAAGAAAGGGGGAAGGAGAGAGCGGAGAAGGAAAGAGGGGAAGGAGAGTGGGGAGGAGGAGAGAGGGGAAAGTAGAGAGGGAAGGAAGGGGGAAGGAGATAGGGGAGAAGGAGAGAGGGGGGAAGGAGAGAGGGGAGAAGGAGAGATGGGGAAAGGAGGGGGAAGGAGAGAGACAGAAGGAGGGAGGGGGAAGGAGCGGGGAAAGGAGAGAGGGGAGAAGGGGATTGGGAGAAGGGGAGGGGGAAGGAGAGAGGGGGAAGTAGGTTGGGGAAAGGAGAGAGGGGAGAAGGAGAGAGTGAGGAAGGAGAGATGGGGGAAGGAAGCGGGAAGAGATGAGAGAAGGAGAGGGGAGAAGGAGAGAGGAGAGAAGGACAGATGGGAAGGAAGGCACTGATTAAGAAATAGGAAACTACAATGTATCTGGAAATGGAGTCATCTCGTTCCAAGGATGCGAATTGGAAAGCAGTTTATTGGATGAAGGTCCTGTTCCTTCCCACAACGCAACATCCTGACAGTATCGACGGATCCATTCCCCTTCACAGGTGGGTGTTAATATCTCTTCTGAAGTAGTGAGGTGTTTCCATCGTCCTGTTCCTGGAGGGTGTCCTTGTTGGTGCCTCTCTGTCTGACCCACTCCTTGTGTGACTTTAGTATTGCTGGGTTGTGAAACTGTCCTTAGGGCTTTGAGATAACTGTGGTGTTGTGTCATGTCAGTGGGAGCAGAAATCCTAATCCCTTGTATGTGTGCTGTCTGATTCGGCTTGTGAGCTGCTGGGGAATTCTGGGGGTTCTGGTACAGTTTGGCCAATTTTGCTTTTGTGGGCCTCTCGTGGGTTAGCAAATCTTTTCCCACACTGATTTGTCCTGACCCGAAATTTATCCAACTGTCGGTGGTTACTGATTTGCACTGACCCCAAGTGTGGATGGTTATGGATTTGCACAGACCCAAAATGTTTCTAATGTTGTGGGTTACTGATTTGCACTCTCCAGAAATGTTTTGAAATGTCAGTGCTGACTGATTTGTACTGACCTGTAATTTTTACACCTTTTCGTGGTTACAGATTTGTACAGACCCGAAATTTTTCTAAGTGTCAGATATTACTGATTTGCATAGCCCCAAAGTTTGTCGAAGTGTCAGTGTTTCCTGATTTGCCATAAATAGAAGTATCTCCATGTGTCAGTGGTTACTGATTTGTACTGACCCTAAATTTTGCTAAGCTTGGATGGTTACTGATTTGCACTGTCCCAAAATTGTTTTAAATGTCAGTGCTTACCAATTTGTACTAACCCATAATTTTTCCACCTTTCGGTGGTTAATGATTTGTACTGACCCCAAATTTTTCCAAGTGTGGATGTTTACTGATTTGCACTGACCCAAAATCTTTCTTAGTGTCAGTGGTTACTGATTTGTACTGTCTTGAAATTTTTCAAACTGTCACTGGTTTCTGCTTTGGCGCTGACCCGAAATGTTTCTAACTGTCTGTGGTTACTGATGTAAACTGACTGGAAATGTTTCAAAATCTCGGTGGTTACTGATGTATACTGACCCAAAGTTTTTCGAAGAGTCAGATCTTACTGATTTGTACTGACCATAAATTTTTCCACCTGTCGGTGGTTACTGATTTGTACAGAGCAGAAATTTTTCAAACTGTTGGTTGTAACTGATTTGTACAGACCTGAATTTTCTCGAAGTGTCTGTGGTTACTGATTTGCACTAACCCAGCATTTTCTCAGAGTCAGTGGTTTCTGAGTTGTACCAACCTGAAAATTTTCCAACTGTCAGTGGTTCGTGATTTATACTGACCCCAAATTATTCTAAGTGTCGGTGATTACTAATTTGCACTGCCCTGACGTTTGTCAAAGTGTCAGAGTTTCCTGATATGCACCGACCAGAATGTTTTCCATGTATCAGTGGTTAATGATTTGTACTGACCCCAAATTAGTCTCCGTTTTGGTAGTCACTGATTTCTACTGACCCAAACCTTTTGTAAGTGTGGATGGTTACTGATTTGCACTGACCCAAAGTCTTTTGAAATGTCAGTGCTCACCGATTTGTACTGACCTGTAATTTCTCTAACTGTTGGTGGTTACTGATTTGTACTCCCCCAATATTTTTCGAAGTGTCAGTGCTTACTGATTTGAACTGAACCAAATTTTTCCAACTGTCAGTGGGTATTGATTTCTACTGATCTGAAATTATTCAAAGTGTCAGTGATTACTGATTTGCACTGCCCTGAAGTTTGTCGAAGTGTCAGTGTTTCCAGATTTGCACCAACCAGAATTTTTTTTCCATGTATTAGTGATTACTGATTTGTACTGACCCCAAATTATTCTCTGTGTCGGTGGTTACTGATTTCTACTGACCCGAACCTTTTCTAAGTGTGGATAGTTACTGATCTGCACTGACCCAAAGTCTTTCGAAATGTCAGTGCTCACCACTTTTGGGTGTTTACTGAATTGTCGTCACCCAATATTTTTTGAGTGTCAGTGCTTACTGATTTTCACTGACCCTAATTTTTTCCAACTGTCAGTGTTTTCTGATTTGCACCGACCAGAATGTTTATTCCATGTATCAGTGGTTACTGATTTGTACTGACCCCAAATTAATCTCTGTGTCATTGGTTACTGATTTCTACTGACCTGAACATTTTCCAAGTGTGGATGGTGACTGATTTGCATTGTCCCAAATTCTTTTGAAGTGTCAGTGCTTACCAATTTGTACTGACCTGTAACTTCTCTAACTGTTGGTGGTTACTGATTTGAACTGACCATAAATTTTTCAAGCTGTCAATAGTTACTGATTTTCACTGACTAGAAATTTTTTGAAGTGTTTTAGTGTTTGCTGATTTGAACTGACCCTAAATTTTTCCAACTGTTAGTGATTATTGATTTCTACTGACCTGAAATTATTCTAAGTGTCGGTGATCACTGATTTCCACTGCCCTGAAGTTTTTCAAAGTGTCAGTGTTTCGTGATTTGCACCGACCAAAATGTTTTTTTCCATGTACAAGTGTTTACTGACTTGCACTGACCCGAACATTTTCTTAGTGTCGGTGGTTACAGATTTTCACTGACCCTAAACTTTTCCAACTGTCAGGGTTTCCTGATTTGCACTGACCAGAATTTTTTTCTATGTATCAGTGATTACTGATTTGTACTGACCCCAAATTATTCTCAGTTTTGGTGGTTACTGATTTCTACTGACCTGAACCTTTTCTAAGTGTGGATGGTTACTGAGTTGCACTGTCCCAAATTCTTTTGAAATGTCAGTGCTGACCGATTTGAACTGACCCATAATTATTCCAAATGTCAGTGGTTACTGATTTGTAATGACCCAAAATTTTTCTTACTGTCACTGATTCCTGATTTGTACTGACCTGAAATTTTTCAAACTGTTAGTGCTCACTGACTTGCACTGCCCCAAAGTTTGACCAAGTGTCAGTATTTACTGATTTGCACCAACCAGAATGTTTTTCCATGTACCAATGTTTACTGATTTGCACTGACCCGAACATTTTCTCAGTGTCGGTAGTGACTGATTTTTACTGAGCACAAATGTTGCTAAGTGTGGATGGTGACTGATTTGCTGTGTCCCAAATTCTTTTAAATTGTCAGTGCTTACCGATTTGTACTGACCTGTAATTTCTCTGCCGGTGGTTACTGATTTGTACTCACCCAATATTTTTCGAAGTGTTAGTGCTTACTGGTTTGAACTGACCCTAAATATTTCCATCTGTTGGTGGTTACTGATTCGTGACTGACCCCCAGTTTGTCGAAGTGTGAATGGTTACTGATTTGTACTGACCTGAAATCTTTTGAAATGTCAGTGCTCACCAATTTGAACTGACCCGTAATTTCTCTAACTGTCGGTAGTTACTGATTTTCACTGACTAGAAATTTTTCAAAATGTCCGTGGTTATTGAGTTGTACTGACTCAAAATTCATCTGTCGGTGGTTACTGATTTGTAATGACCCGAAATTATTCTAAGTGTCAGTAGTTACCGACTTTCACTGACTAGAAATTTTTCAAAGCGTCCGTGATTACTGATTTGTATTGACTTGAAATTCATCCAACTGTCGGTAGTTACTGATTTGCACTGCCCCAAAATTTTTCCAAATGTCTGCGGTTACTGATTTGTACTGGGCCCAAATTTTTCTTCGTATGGGTGGTTACTGATTTGCACTGACCTGAAATGTTTCTGACTGTCACTGGTTCCTGATTTATACTGACTTGAAATTTTTCAAACTGTCAGTGGTTACTGATTTGCACTGCCCCAAATTTTTACGAAAAGTCAGTGTTTCGACCAGAATTTTTTTCCATGTATCAGTGGTTACTTATTTGTACTGACCCCAAATTATTCTCAGTTTTGGTGGTTACTGATTTCTACTGACCCGAACCTTTTCTAAGTGTGGATGGTTACTGAGTTGCACTGTCCCAAATTCTTTTGAAATGTCAGTGCTTACCGATTTGAACTGACCCATAATTATTCCAAATGTCAGTGGTTACTGATTTGTAATGACCCAAACATTTTCTAAGTGTGGATGGTGACTGATTTGCATTGTCCCAAATTCTTTTCAAATGTCAGTGCTCACCGATTTGTACTGACTGTAATTTCTCTAACTGTTGGTGGTTACTGATTTGTACTCACCCAATACTTTTCTATGTATCAGTGCTCACTGATTTGAACTGACCATAAATTTTTCAAACTATCAATAGTTACTGATTTTCACTGACTAGAAATTTTTTGAAGTGTTAGTGTTTGCTGATTTGAATTGACCCTAAATTTTTCCAACTGTCGGTGGTTATTGATTTCTACTGACCTGAAATTATTCTAAGTGTCAGTGATTACTGATTTGCACTACCCTGAAGTTTGTCAAAGTGTCACAGTTTCTTGATTTGCACAGACCAGAATATTTTCCATGTATCAGTGGTTACTGCTTTGTACTGACCCCAAATTATTCTGTTTTGGTGGTTACTGATTTCTATTGACCCAAACCTTTTCTAAGTGTGGATGGTTACTGATTTGCAAAGTCCCAAATTCTTTTGAAATATCAGTGCTCATCGATTTGTACTGACCCAAAATTATTCTAAGTGTCGGCGGATACTGATTTGCACTGCCCTAAAATCTGTCGAAGTGCTAGCGTTTCCTGATTTGCACCGACCAGAATGTTTTTCCATGTACCAGTGTTTACTGATTTGCACTGACCCGAACATTTTCTCAGTGTCGGTGGTTACTGATTTTTACTGACCCTAATTTTTTCCAACTGTCATTGGTTACTGATTTTCACTGACTAGAAATTGATTGAAGTATCAGTTCTTACTGATTTGAATTGACCCTAAACTTTTCCAACTGTCAGTGTTTCCTGATTTGCACCGACCAGAATTTTTTCCATGTATCAGTGATTACTGATTTGTACTGACCCCAAATTATTCTCAGTTTTGGTGGTTACTGATTTCTACTGACCCGAACCTTTTCTAAGTGTGGATGGTTACTGAGTTGCACTGTCCCAAATTCTTTTGAAATGTCAGTGCTCACCGATTTGAACTGACCCATAATTATTCCAAATGTCAGTGGTTACTGATTTGTAATGACCCAAAATTTTTCTTACTGTCACTTGTTCCTGATTTGTACTGACGTGAAATATTTCAAACTGTCAGTGGTTCCTGATTTGCACTGCCCCAAAGTCAGTCGGAGTGCCAGTCTTTCGTGATTCGCACAGACCAGTATTTTTTCCGCGTACCAGTGTTTACTGACTTGCACTGACCCAAATATTTTCTCAGCGTCGGTAGTGAGTGATTTTTACTAAGCAGAAATGTTCCTAAGCGTGGATGGTTACTGATTTGCACTGACCCAAAGTTTTTCCAAGAGTCAGTGTTTCGAACAGAATTTTTTTCCCATGAATCACTGGTTACTGATTTGTACTGACCACAAATTTTTCTAAGTGTGATTGGTTACTGATTTAAACTGTCCCAAAATTTTTTGAAATGTCAGTGCTCACCGATTTGTACTGACTCGAAATTCATCCAAATGTCGGTGGTTACTGATTTAGAGTCGTAGAGTCATTGAGATATACAGCATGGAAACAGACCCTTCGGTCCAACGTGTCCATGCTGACCAGATATCCCAACCCAATCTAGTCGCACCTGCCAGCACCCGGCCCATATCCCTCCAAACCCTTCCTATTCATATACCCATCCAAATGCCTTTTCAATGTTCCAATTGTACCAGCCTCCACCACTTCCTCTGGCAGCTCATTCCGTACACGTACCACCCTCTGTGTGAAAACTTTGTCCCTTCGGTCTCTTTTATATCTTTCCCCTCTCACCCTAAACCTATGCCCTCTAGTTCTGGACTCCCTAACCCCAGGGAAAAGACTTTGTCTATTTACCCTATCCATGCCCTCATAATTTTGTAAACCTCTATCAGGTCACCCCTCAGCCTCTGACACTCCAGGGAAAACAGCCCCAGCCTGTTCAGCCTTTCCCTATAGCTCAAAACTTCTATGCCTGGCAACATCCTTGTGAATCTTTTCTGAACCCTTTCAAGTTTCACAACATCTTTCCGATAGGAAGGAGACCAGAAATGCATGCAATATTCCAACAGTGGCCTAACCAATGTCCTATTTATCCACAACATGACCTCCCAACTCCTGTACTCGATACTCTGACCAATAAAGGAAAGCATAACAAAAGCCTTCATCATTATCCTATCTACATGCGACTCCACTTTCAAGGAGCTATGAACCTGAACTCCAAGGTCTCTTTGTTCAGCAACACTCCCCAGGACCTTCCCATTAAGTGTATAAGTCATGCTAAGATTTGCTTTCCCAAAATGCAGCACCTCGCATTTATCTGAGTTAAACTCCATCTGCCACTTCTCAGCCTATTGGCCCATCTGTTCGAGATCCTGTTGTAATCTGAGGTAACCCTCTTCGCTGTCCACTACACCTCCAATTTTGGTGTCATCCGAAAACTTACTAACTGTACCTCTTATGCTCGAATCCAATCATTTATGTAAATGACAAAAAGTAGAGGGCCCATCACCGATCCTTGTGGCACTCCACTGGTCACAGGTCTCCTGTCTGAAAAACAACCCTCCACCACCACCCTCTGTCTTCTACCTTTGAGCCAGTTCTGTATCCAAATGGCTAGTTCTCCCTGTATTCCATGAGATCTAACCTTGTTTACCAGTATCCCATGGGGAACCTTGTCGAAAGCCTTACTGAAATCGATTTAGATCACATCTACTGCTCTACCCTCATCAATCCACTTTGTTACGTCTTCAAAAAACTCAATCAGTTTTGTGAGACATGATTTCCCACACACGAAGCCATGTTGCCTATCCCTAATCAGTCCTTGCCTTTCCAAACACATGTACATCCTGCCCCTCAGGATTCCCTCCAACAACTTGCCCACCACCGAGGTCAGGCTCACTGGTCTATAGTTCCCTGGCTTGTCTTTACCACCCTTCTTAAACAGTGGCACCACATTTGCCAACCTCCAGTCTTCCAGCACCTCACCTGCGATTATTGATGATACAAATATCTCAGCAAAAGGCCCAACAATCACTTCTCTAGCTTCCCACAGAGTTCTCGGGTACACCTGATCAGGTCCTGGGGATTTATCCAGCTTTAACCGTTTCAAGGCATCCAGCACTTCCTCCTCTGTAATATGAACATTTTGCAAGGTGTCACCATCTATTTCCCAACATTCTATATCTTCCATATCCTTTTCCACAGTAAATACTGATGCAAAACATACGTTTAGTATCTCCCCCATTTTCTGTGGCTCCACACAAAGGCCGCCTTGTTGATCTTTGAGGGACCCTATTCTCTCCCTAGTTACCCTTTTGTCCTTAAAGGTTTTGTAAAAACCTTTTGGATTCTCCTTAATTCTATTTGCCAACACTACCTCATGTCCCCTTTTTGCCCTCCTGATTTCCCCCTTAAGATATACTCCTACTGCATTTATACTCTTCTGAGGATTCACTCTATCTATCCTGCCTATACCTTACATATGCTTCCTTCTTTTTCTGAACCAAACCATCAATTTCTTTAGTCATCCAGCATTCCCTATTCCTACCAGCCTTCCCTTTCACCCTGACAGGAATATACTTTCTCTGGATTCTTGTTATCTCATTTCTGAAGGCTTCCCATTTTCCACCCATTCCTTTAACTGCAAACATCTGCACCCAATCAGCTTTTGAAAATTCTTGCCTAATACCGTCAAAATTGGCCTTTCTCCAATTTCGAACTTCAACTTTTAGATCTGCTCTACCCTTTTCCATCACTATTTTAAATCTAATGGAATTATGGTCGCAGGCCCCAAAGTTCTCCCCCACTGACACCTCAGTCACCTGCCCTGCCTTATTTCCCAAGAGTAGGTCAAGTTTTGCACCTTCTCTAGTCGGTACATCCACAGACTGGGACTGCCATAGTGTTAAGAGTTTAGATGGAGAGGAATTTATTAAGTGTGTACAAGAAAATTTTCTGATTCAATATATGTTTGCAAAGTTAAAATCCCTGACCATAACCACCCTATTATTCTCACAGATAGCTGAGATCTCCGAATAAATTTGTTTCTCAATTTCCCTCTGACTATTAGGGGGTCTATAATATAATCCCAATCAGGTGATCATCCCTTTCTTATTTCTCAATTCCACCCAAATAACGTCCCTGGATTAATTCCAGGAATATCCTCCCTCAGCACAGCTGTAATGCTATCCTTTATCAGAAACATCACTCCCCCTCCTCTATTGCCTCCTTTTCTATCCTTCCTGTAGCATTTGTATCCTGGAAAATTAAGCTGCCAGTCCTGCCCATCTCTGAGCCATGTTTCCGTAATTTCTATGATATCTCACAAATGTGAGGTGATGCATTTAGGCAAGACTAATTCAAGAGCAAATTATACAATGAATAGAGGACCATTGGGAAAGGTAGATGGGCAATGAAATCTGAGAGTGCAGGTCCATTGTACCCTGAAGGTTGCTGCACAGGTGGATAGAGTGGTCAAGAAGGCATATAGTCTGCTTGCCTTCATTGGACGGGGTATTGAGTATAAGAGCTGGTAAGTCATGCTAAAATTGTACAAGACATTGGTTCGGCTGTATTTAGAATACTGTGTTCAGTTCTGGTCATCACATTCCCAAAAGGATGTGGACACTTTGGAGAGGGTACAGGGAAGGTTTACGAGGATGTTGCCTGGTATGGAAGTTGCTAGCTATGAAGAGAGGTTGAGTAGGTTAGGTTTATTTTCATTAGAAAAAGATAGTTTAAGGGGGGGCCGTGATTGAGGTTTATGAAATCCTGAAGGGTGTAGACAGGGTGGATAGAGATAAGCTTTTTCCCAGGGTGAAGGATTCAATAATGAGAGGTCACACTTTCAAGGTGAGAGGTGGAAAGTTTAAAGGGGATACACACGGCAAGTACATCACACAGAGTGTGGTGGGTGTTTGGAATGGGTTACCAGCAGAGGTGGGAGGGGCAGGCACGGTAGGTACATTTAAGATGTGTCTGGACAGATGCACGAGTAGGTGGGGAGCAGAGGGATACAGATACTCAGGAATTGGGCGACAGGTTTAGACAGGACATTTGGATCAGCTCAGGCTTGGAGGGCAGAAGGACCTGTTCCTGAACTGTACATTGTCTTTCTTTAATGCAGTCCCTTGTTCCTAACAGTGCCCTGAGGTCATCTGCCTTCCATGTTAGGCCCCTTGCATTGAAATAAATGTAGTTTTATTTATTAGTCCTACCTTGTCCCTGCCTGTCCTGACTGTTTGACTCACTTCTGTACTTAACTGTCCCAGTCTCAGAATGATCTCTTTCCTCACTATCTCCCTGGGTCCCACCCCCCCACCTTACGAGTTTAAATCCTCCCGAGCGGCTCGAGCAAATCTCCCCACCAGTACATTCGACCCCTTCCAATTTAGGTGCAATCCGTCCTTCTCGTACAGGTCACTTCTACCCCGAAAGAGATTCCAATGATCCCAAAAAGTGAATACTTCTCCCATACACCGGTCCCACAACAGGAGAGAGGAGGAAAGGAGGGTGAGGAGAAGGGGGGGGGGGGGGGGAAGGAGGGGACAGGAAGGAGATGTGGAAGGGAAGGGAGGGGAGGGAGAGGAGTGGAAGGAGAAGGTGTAGGAGGGGGGAAGGAGGGGTGGAGGAGTGGGGGAAGGAGACATGGGGGAGGGAAGGGCGAAGGAGAAGGCAGAGGGGGGAGGGAGGGGGGAAGGAGAGGGGGAGGAGTAAGGTGAATGAGCGGGGGAATGAGGGGGAGATGAGGAGGAGGAGAGGGTGGGGAGGAAAGGGGAGAGGAAAGGGAGAAAGGAGAGGATGGAAAGAGAGGGGGGTAAGAGAGGGGGGAAGGTGAGGAATGGAAAGGAGATGTGGGAAGGTAGGGGAGGAGTGGAAGGAGAAGGTGGTAGAAGGGGGGAAGGAGGTTGCAGTAGGGGTGGAGGAGAGGGGGAAATGAGGGAGGGGAGGAAGGAGAGGAGGGGGGTATGCGGGGGGGAAGGAGAGTTGGGGGAAGGAGAGAGGAAAGGAGAGGGGGAATGTTGAGGGGAAAGGAGAGGGGCAAAGTAGAGGGGGAAAGGGAAGAAGAGGGTGAAGGGGAAGGCGAAGTGGGGGAGAGAGAGTTGGGGAGGAAAGGATGGGTGGAAGGAGACGTATAAAGGGGGAATGTTGAGGGGAAAGGAGAGGGGCAATGCAGAGGGGGAAAGGGAAGAAGAGGTTGAAGGGGAAGGCGAAGTGGGGGAAAGAGAGTTGGGGAGGAAAGGATGGGTGGAAGGAGACGTGCAAAGGGGGAATGAGAGGGGGAGGGGGAAGGGGAAGGGGTGAAGGAGAGGTGGGTAAGGAGAGGGGACAAGGAGCGGGGAGGAGAGTGGTGGCAAGAGGGGAATAGGGTTGGAAAGAGAGTGGGGGGGGGAAGGAAGGGAGAAGGAGAAGAGGTTGAAGGAAAGGGGATGGAGAGAGGGAGGAAGGAGAGGGGGTGAAAGGGGAGGGAAGGGAGGATGGGGAGGAGGGGAAGCAGTGCGGGAAGGGGGGGAAGAATTGGGGTGGAAGGAGAAAGGGGGTGAAGAAGAGGGGGTTTGAGAGGGTGGGAGGAAAGGGTGAGAGGAGAGGGCAGAGTTGGGGGGGAAAGCGATTGGCATGGAAGGAGAGGGGGAAAGTAAGGGGGATGGAGGGGAGAAGCAGAGAGAGAGAGAGAAGAGTGGGGGGATGGAGGGTGGGGAGGAGAGGAGAGGGATGTAAGGGGGTGACAGAGAGGCTTGAATGAGGGGAGAGGAATGAAGTGGGGAAGGAGAGGGTGGAGGGGGCAGAGGTGGGGAGGAGAGGGAAATGGGGAAGGAGGGGTGGATGGGGGAAGGAGAGGGGGGAGGGAGAGGGGGAGGCGGGTAGAGGGGAAGGCGAGTGCTCGGGAACGAGGGGAGAAGGTAAGGGTGATGGAGGGGAAAACAGAGAGAAGAGTGGGAGGAAGGAGTGGGGGGGGAGGGGGAGGAGGGGCAGGTGAGAAAGGAGAGAGGGAGAGAAGAGGGAGGTAGAAAAGAGAGAGAGAGACATAGAAATGTCCCTCAGTCCCCCCTGTCCCCTCTGCCCTCTCCCCTCTGACATGTGTTAGTGACATGTGCAGACCCACCACATGGTACTGAGTCCAAATCTCCCTCAGGGACAGGAGGACAGGGAGGGAGGGGGGTGTGGTCTTCCCCAGTTTCCTCATTCCCCCTCCCCCCCAAACCCCAGCTCCAACCTTCCAGCTCAGCCCCGCCCCCAGCTCCAACCTTCCAGCTCAGCCCCGCCCCCAGCTCCAACCTTCCAGCTCAGCCCCGCCCCGCCCCCAGCTCCAATCTTCCAGCTCAGCCCCGCCCCGCCCCCAGCTCCAACCTTCCAGCTCAGCCCCGCCCCCAGCTCCAACCTTCCAGCTCAGCCCCGCCCCGCCCCCAGCTCCAACCTTCCAGCTCAGCCCCGCCCCGCCCCGCCCCCAGCTCCAAACTTCCAGCTCAGCCCCGCCCCCAGCTCCAACCTTCCAGCTCAGCCCCGCCCCCAGCACCAACCTTCCAGCTCAGCCCCGCCCCGCCCCCAGCTCCAACCTTCCAGCTCAGCCCCGCCCCGCCCCGCCCCCAGCTCCAACCTTCCAGCTCAGCCCCGCCCCCAGCTCCAACCTTCCAGCTCAGCCCCGCCCCCAGCTCCAACCTTCCAGCTCAGCCCCGGCCCCAGCTCCAACCTTCCAGCTCAGCCCCGCCCCCATGACCTGTCTCACCTGTCAATCTTCCTTCCCACCAATCCGCTCCACCTTCCTGTTGCTGCTGATACCCCCACCCGGCCGCCAGAGGGAGCCGCTCTGCCTCTCCTCACGGCCCTGGTCTGAGTCACCTCTTCCCTCCTCCCCCTTCCTCCTTGTCAATCCTTCCCCTGTGGGGGCGGGCGGCCACCCTGGGGTGACGTCACCGCGCCGCCCCTTGCGTCTTTGCGTCACCCAGGTGATTGTGACGCTGTGAGTGAGTGAGAGTCCCCCCTGAGTGTAACCATCTGTAACACAGTCTGGGTCCCATCAGCTGATTCCCAGCTTTTACAGATGGAATGTCCAGGAGAAAGTGTCACAGTCACGGGATGGCCCTCAGACCATTGTCAGGGAAGAGGGGAATCTGGTTACAATCTCATGGTCATTTGGACAATTAACAGATCCGTGTAATCACTGGGTGTCCGTCTGGGAAATGGATTGATGATGATGGAGAGGAGTTGGGTTCTCCAGAATTAGGTGGAATCAACTTGCAGTGCAGCTTGTTCAGCCCCACAGCTCCAAACATCCCCTGTCTCCACCACCGACACTCAGTAACAGCAGTGTGGACCATAGACAAGATGGACTGGAGAAATTCCCCAAGGTTCCTTCCAGAGCAGCTTCCAGACCCACGGCACTATCATGTGGAATGCTGAACACAGCAGATACACGGGAACACCACCAGGTGACAATTCCACATCAAGACACTCCCCACCCTGGCTTGGAAAAACATCTCAGTCCCACAAGTGCCATTGGTTGGAAATCCTGGAACTCCCTCCCTTACATCATTGTGGGTTTATCTGCCCCAAATAAATGGCAGCAGTTCAAGGCAATAACTCACCGTCACCTTCACCAGAGCAATTATATCTGAGCAATCGGTGGGGACCCAGCGGCAATGACCCAAACACATTAATGAATCACAAAATAAAGCTCAGTATTTGGGACCCGTGTGCTCCAGGGCTGAGTATCTGAATAAATTGGGTCGATATTCTAGAAAATTAAAAGGTGGTTTCATTGGAATGTCTCAGATTGTGAAGAGGCTTGAGAGGGGAGATGCTGAGAAATTAATTCTGTGGGTCTGGGAATCTGAAACACGATAACACAGTCTCAGGAGTTGCTGGAAAAGCTCAGCAGGTCAGGCAGCATCTGTGCAGAGAAATCAGCGTTCATGTTACAGCATCCGCAGTTCATTCGGGTTTGATTACCACCCTCTCAGGGTAAGGGGCAGGTTATTTGGGACTGAGATGAGGAGACAGCGCTTCACTCTAAGGCCTCTGAGTCTTTAACATTCTCTCTCCCTGAGGATTGTGGATGGTCCCTCACTGAGTACAGCTCAGATTGGAATAGACAGATTGCCGGGGTCTCAGGGTGGCGCGGGATATGGGGAGTGGATAGGAAACCGGATTTGAAATCTCAAACCAGCTCTGATTGGATTGACTGCCAGAACAGACTGAACGGTTTAAACAGGCTGTATAGTCTCCTCCTGCTCACATTTCCTGACCTCTTAGACGTTAAATGAACTTATTTCCAATCCCTTTTGGATTTAGTTCTATGAAACCCTTTATCATTAAATCTCTGCAGCCTCCACCCTATTACATCTCATTCTTTCTTCAGCGTTACCCCCCATTCCAATTGCTCAGGAATCATTACTTTTCTAACTTCCTTCCGCTCAGCTGAATCGCCCCACCCTCATAACACACGGGTTAACCTTTCCCTTCTCCCTATACATGCTGCCTGACCTTATCTGATTTCTCAGCATGGCCTGTGTTCATTTCAGAGGGAATGACATCTCCCTGATCCTGTTTCTGTGAGAGGATACATTCTCCAATGCGACTCCTTGATAATCCGTTTGTTCACAGAGAAAAGAGGGATCGCTCTGTCCAAATTCATAACACGCACAGAAGGGCATCGAGATATTGTGATGATATTAAAAATAAAACATCTTAAACCAAATGAAATCTATGAGGAAATGGCATGTTGCAATGGGATCTGTAAGGGGCAGGAATTCAATCCGCCCTCCCCCTGTTGTTATTGGGTATGATGCTCCTGACCCACCAATACACAGATCTGACTAAATGCACAAACAACCCCTCTCCATTCATTTCATTCAGAATAAGGTCAATAACAGGATGAATTAAAGCAAAATACAAACTGTGATGAATGCTGCATGTAGGGAGGCATGTTACTGTAGAGTTTATACAGCACTGAGATCAGGCTGTTCGGCCCATCATTCACATTCCAGTCTAACCGTCTGGACTCCCTCTCCAATTACCCAGATTCCTGTCTGAAGGAAGACTGTCTGTGTGGGGTTTGCACATTTTCCCGGGGTCTGCCTGGGATCCTTCTGGGTGCGTGGGTTTCCTCCCACAGTCCAATGATGTGCAGGTTATAGTGGGTTGGCAACGCTAAATTGTCCAGAGTATCCAGGGATGTGTAGGTGAGATGGATTACCCATGGAAAATGCAGGGTTACAAGGATAGGGTAGCGGGGGTGAGTCTTGGTGGGTTACATGATGGTCCGAATGGCCGGTTTCCACACTGTAGGGATTCTATGATTCCATGCTCCTTCCCATCTGCCTCTATGGATGAGGGAGACTATCACCTGACCCAATATCCCCTTCGGTGGCTCAACGTTTGCTTTGTTTCCAACAAAGAGCTGCAGATGCTGCAGATCTGAGAGACAGCACAGAAATTGCTGGGGAAACTCAGCAGGTCTGGCAGCATCTGTGGGGAGGGAACCTTTCAGATCCAGGGATTGGTCTTCGGAACTGAAGGCTTCTGATTCTGGTGCTGTCAGACCTACTGAGCTTCCCCAGCAATTTCTTGGTTGGATTTCAGCCCCAATCCAGTTGGTAATGATCACGGCCTTGTTAAGTGTGTTTGGGAATGGGGAGGAAACTGTATGCAGGGTGATGGCGGGATAGTGGGGAGCAGAGCTGTCTTCCAAACAGTTGACCTGGGTTCGATTCCTGGCCATCGCAGTGTCGTGGTTTGTAAACAGCCTTTTAAAGGAAAGGCACTGGGATAATACCGGATCTCTCAGATTGCTCCTTGCTTTTCCTGGCGATGGTTCCTGTGAATTGCAGTGTGGAACTGGGCAGCATTGCTCGGCATCTCGGAAGCTTTCCCCTCTGCTGCTTCCCATTTCTTATTGAAATATTGGTTGCAGCACAAGGATAGGTTTGTTTTGTTCGCAAAGTGAGAGACTGCTCCCGTCAGGAAACTGAAATAATTACAGAAGCCGCTGGAAACACTGAACAGTTCCAACAGCTTCTGTCGTGTTGGGGAGGAAGGGTTAATGTGTCATATCTACACAAGGATAAAATAAACTCCAGCCACAAAACAGAGTTCCCAAGTTTTACAAACATCAGTCTGACATTATTCTGAACCATCAATTCCCATTAAACCCTTCCAATGTGGAATAACATCTTTCTGACTCTCACTTTGAGAGATGTCCCTCAGTGAGCTCCTCCACCATCCTTTCCATTTCACTGGGGACCCACTATCCGCAGTCTCCAATCAAATGACCTGAACTCAGACACACAGAGATCTTAAAGAGTGACACAATGCAGATAGGAAGTTGATTTCATTTCTGTTTCTGAGTCCAATCTTCACTCAGTGAGACAGAGTCAGGTATTCAAGGCTCAAACAAGAGCTGGATTCTACTTCTGGTGATTGTCTTCATTCAGTGAGAAGGAGGGCCGTGGGCCGGAAGAAGCTCATCATTGTGCTTCGGGTTGTCTGCTCAGTCTGCAGCATTGCAGGCCGTGGGAGCAGGGCAGTGGGAAAGGTACCTTGTGTGGACTGCAATAGGATTTTCCACACATTGTTCCAGGCCAGTTACAGAGCTCCAGGAATTCTGAATGAGGATCGGAAAAATGCATTGATTGAAGGAGGAGGATCAGGAAAACAGGATAAAGCTGATGAGATCAGCAGGATTTCTCGATCTAACTCTGTGCCATACTTTATTTTCTGCTTCATAAATCTACAATCCGGAGTTCAACCCACTCAGAGCAATATAAGCTCAGAAACAAATCATTCAGTCCAACACATCCATGCTGAACTGATATCTGATGTAAATCTCATCCTATTTGTCAGAATTTGGCCCATGTTCCTCTGAACCCTTTTAAATTCCTACACCCACCCAGATACCTTTTAAATGTTGTAATTGTACCAGCCTCCACTACTTCCTCTGGCAGCTCATGCACACAGTGCCCTCTGCATGAAAAATGTTCCCCTTTTATGTTTCCCCTCTCAAATTTAACATATGCCATCTGCTTCTGGACTCCCCACCACAGGGAAATCACCTTGCCTTTTTACCCTATTGAGGGTCCTTCATGATTTTGTGAACCTCTATAAGGTTAACCCTCAGCTACTGACGCTCCAGGGATAATAGTCTCAACCTATACAGTCTTACCCTCCAGCACAAACCCTCCAAACTTGGCAACATCCTTGTAAATCTTTTCTGAACCCTTTAAAGTTTCACAACACCCTTCTTATAGGAGGGAGTCCAGAATTGCACTATATACCAAAAGTGGCTGAACCAATACTGCAACATCACCTCCCAACTCCTTTACACAATTAACTGAGCAATAAAGACAAAAACGACAAACGCCTTCTTCACTATCCTATCGAAATGTAAGTTCACCTTCAACGATCTATGATGCTACACTCCAGGTCTATTTGTTTAGCAACATCCCTAGTACCTTGTCCATTCAGTGTAAATGTCCTGCTCTCTTTTGCCTTTCCAAAATGCAGCACCTCACATTTATCTAAATTAATCTCCATCTGCCACTCCTCGGCCCATTGGCCCATCTGATCAAGATCCCATTGTACTCTGAGGTAACCATCTTCACTGTCCTCCACACCTCCAAATTTACTGTCATCTGCAAACTTCCGAACCATTCGTCCTATGGCCACATCCAAATCATTTATAGAAATGACAAAACAACAGTGGACCCAGCACCGATCCTTGTGACACACCGCTGATCACAGGCCTTCAGTCTGAAAAGCAACCCTCCCCCACCACCCTCTGCCTTCTATCTTCGAGCCAGTTCTCCACCCAAAGGGTGATTCTACTGCCCCAATATACAAGTTTGACAATATGACACCAGTCTCAAAAGTACAACAAGAATCTATTCCTGATGACAACAGGCGGGTCAGTTTGCCACCGGTGCTGTTTACACTTGGAATATACCTGGAGCAGAACAACACAAACCCAACTGGAGAGGGTGGCTCTGTATAAGGAGAGTCAGTGTGGAGTTAAAATTCAACAAATGTGATGAAATAAAATAAAAGATGAATGAAGGTAAGGCCGTCCAATCTGTTTCACAATTTATTACAGAAGAAGCTTGATAAAAACTGAAGCTATTGTAATAAATGGCTCAAGCTCACCACAGAGAATTAATGTGATAGGACTGAAAAATATACTGGAGCTTTAATGCATTGTCAAGTCCCAGAAAGTGCTCAAGTAACATCCAACAAAACAGAACAACAATGAACCATGAGAAGTGAAGATGACCAATTCCATTCTTGATTAAATGGGGTCAACAATGCGCTGGTCCCTCCATCTGATGGAGAGGACCAATCCCCAGCCTCCCTGACCAGGACAGGAATGAAGGAAACCAGAGAGCTAGAACAACGTTTCACACCGTGATTGCCCACCGTTTCACCACAGCAACAAAAACCGGCGAGCAGATTCAGTGTAGGATCTGGTTTCACATCAGCAATGAAATATCATTCCCCACTCACTTTCAGGGAAAACGGTGCCCACCGTAAATTGTCTGGAATATGAATACCCAGCACAGTCTGTTTGGTCCCCGGGTTATACTGCTGTACAGACTTTCATATGGACAAAGTCCTTTTCAAAGGGAGTGTTTGTGGCTGTCCATACGACAATGGCAGCTGTTACCCTCACTCTCACTGCCGTTCCTGGCCGTGTACGGGTTGGCATCCTCACCTTGTTCCCGGGGGGTTCAGGGTACAACACTCTGCTGTAGAAAACCGGAGCGTTTTGGAGCAGAAAGATGTGGAGCCCGTGTACCTCCTGGAGTTGGTGTTGGAATGTTTGGCGGAGCTGGGAAGATGGTTTGCAGCATTTTCCTCACATTTCTGGGTGACATCCTCAGGGCTGCAGAGTCTGTTGTGAAGCGCTGCTGTCCTGTGGCAGTTGGAATTGATTTGGTTTCATTCCCGCTCCTTCCGGTTTTTGGGATTACAGACTGGGTCCAAATGAATCTGTTTATTGCTGGAATCCGCGGATGATTGCCCTGCTTCGAGAAATTCTCTGGCTGCCTTCTGTTTGCCCTGTCCTATTACTATTGTGCTGTTCTCACCAAACCTTGCCGTCTGGACGGATTGCTGCTCGGGACAGCTGGTCGGGACAATTCGGGACTGTCACACAATTTCTTTGCCAAGAATGGATATCCCCACGATTTCATTCCCAGATGTCTGGCACACGAAATTCGCAACGAGGATATGTCACCAGGCAATTTGAAAAGCATACTCCCCTTTATTAAAATAAATTGCTGGGAACTGACAGTCAGACTCCTCTGAACACACTGGGTTACAACAGACACATAAACCGACAGCCTCACTCAGACAAAACTCCCCAGAACACAACACCCAATACCCATCATGTCCAAACCTGGTTGTGTAGATTCCACGCAGCGACTGCATGAAACACTATATCGGAGAAACAGGCCGACAACTAGCGAGCTGCATTCACAAAGTTCAACTAACCCATAAACTCCACGGACGGCTGTTCCTTGGAGCTATCCACAGGGCACTGAGTGTCTCGGATTCCGCGGCTTGGAACTTGGATCACATGACGGTCTGTGACACTGGTTACTTCCGGGTGTGACGTCACTCCTGAGGGAAACATGTCACTCTCGATTGCTCATTGAGAAATCCATCCACCATAGCAGGGCAGAGAAATATTTCTGTTGTGTTTCTGGTGCTGATCCTGACATGTCCTCGAGTGCTGAGCTTATTCTGTGTTGCCTGATGGTTCGGTGTGTGTTTCCGTGATCGGATTGTGGGCAGTCATCTGCGGTTTAGCTGCAATAACGTGCGTTGGAAACCCAGGTCCACCAGTCTCTATTTTGTTATTTTATGAATCTTATTTTGGACAATTGCAACACAGTAAAGTATCAACTAATATTGGGAGATGACATACAGAAGCGTGTGACATGCAGTGGTTTTAGTGACACTTACACAATGGTTAGAGATTACCTTCATTCAGGAGATAAGGATGCAGAATGTGTTTGGGAAGAGATTAGGAACAGTGAGGAAAGAACTCACCAGCAGATGCAGTTTACAAGCCCACTCGCAGTACCCACAATGTGAAATAAAACGTACAAGAAATAAATAATGTGTGTGTGATAAAATATGGCAATAATCATGGTTGGGTTTAATTTCCCCGCTCCCACTCCCGGTTCCATTGTAAAGGACGTTTGGAGAATAATAATCAATAAATCATATATGTCCCATAGAACATCGCGAGTCATATCTTGGCCATCGATTACTTTACAGGTGACTTAGTCTCTGTCTTTTCTTGGAAACCATCTCTTTCAGTGTGAGCATCAGGAAAGGCCATTTCTTTTGTCAGAAAACAAATGTCACTTACCTTTGCTTGTTTCTTGTCCAAGCTCAATAGATCCCTTGATCAGCTTTGCTGGACATGTTCGGAAAGAAATCTGGCAAATTGCCAAATATGATATTCCTTCCAATAAATATTTTTGACACAGTTTGACTGCAATCATCTCTTCCGAACTTTCTGCTTTTCTTCTTTTACAATGTTGTCTCGCATCTTCCAAGTAACAGCAAAGACATGAGAGCAGATGGAAGCAATTTAGCCGATCACGTGGGAGACAGGTTTCAATGAGATCCCGGCTAATTTGTTTAATCCTCAACCCCCCCCCTCCCCCTTTTCAGCCTGATCTCCGTGACCCTTGATTGTGAATTAACGAAATGTTTGTCTATCTCAGTCTTGAATTTAGCTAGCCTTCACAGCCCTCTGACCTATAGAATTCCATAGATTTGCTACCCTCTGAAAGAAAGAATATCCTTCTCATCAGAGTCTTATATTTGTGACCCCTTCCGCTGTTAGTAAACCCCCCTGTTCCCACATTGTCCCAGGCCTAAATCAGAGCAGAATAACCCCCTGAGAATAGGTCTGCACTGTCCACTGCCAGCTGTGTGTACATGAAACATTTTCCTGTTTTGACCTCTGATTAAATAAATCGACCAGATTTGCACTTTGGTTTGCCAATGGTGAATCTTTTCAAAAGCACGTCATTGACCGTAATTCAGCTCGCGGGGAAAGCGCTAGACAAGTACAAGGACATTTTTCTTTCTCGATCCACTGCTGTGTTTATGAATCTCTCTGCACATGAAAATGGATCCTTCCCATCCACTTTACCTCTCAGCAATGTGGGTGTCATTCAACGTGATCTCCCAGCATCCTCCTCCGTTCTGAACCAAGAGAGGGTGACAGTGAATACTGGGGTCATGCTGCGGACAGGACAAGCCAAATGCTGGTGTTTCAGGTTACAGCTCTCCTTCTAGCAGAAATATTAAGCGAAGTGCGTACCAAGCTATTGGTGGCCGAGTGATTAAAGCGCTGGTTAACAATCCATTGACGCTTTCCCACGCAGGCTCGAATCCAGCTGACTACACCTTGAACGACGTCCGGCACGGTATGTTCTCGGTCAAACTTCAGCAAGCAAGGCCAACCATTTGATTAGACATGGGCTTCTCGAGTTCTTAATCACAAACATATACCACACTCAAATTGTTATTTCTGTTTCTCTTTTCACAGAACCTGCTCGAACCCTCGAGCTCCTGCAATATTCTTTGAATGTACTGCGCAGAAGTGCTGCTTTTCATGAGATTCCTTTAATCCCAGTCCCTCTGTTCACTGCCTCTGGTCAGTGGTAACACTTCCTCCTGCTCGTCAAAGTGCCCATGCCCACGGTAAGTTTCTGCATTGCTTTAATGGTTAATGTAAAGAACTGTGGATTCTTGGAATCTGAAGCAAAAACAGAAGCTGCTGTCGAATCTAACGGGTTTGGCAGGACCTGTGGGAGATTACCGAGTTCTGATGAAGTTTTGAAATGTTGTCTCTGATTTTCTCTGCATAGATGCTGTAAGGTCTGCTGAGTTTCTCTTGCAATTCCTGTTCCTGGTTTTAAATGAATGTCCGTTCCATCTATGAGGATGATACAACCAGACCCAATATGCACCAAAATGTAACGCTTTTGCAAATTGTGAAGTGACTGGATTCAAACAAACCCGATAATGATTCACTCTTCCTCAGCTCCACAATGAGAGACACCTGGAAAATGAAGAGGACAGTGTGGTTCTCTAATCGTCGATGCGTGTTTAAGGCAATGGACTTGAAATTCATTTAGCTTTACCCTCACAGCCTGGAATCCTACCGGTAACGATTCAGTAATGTCAACAAATAAAAAGGAAATTTACACCCTGTCTTCATCTTTCACATACAAAACACAGGCGAAGGGAAAAAAGACATTTCAGACAGGTTGGGAATGGTGGCAATCTCCAACCCTCTGCCTTTCAGGGTACAACACACAGAAATCCACAGAGAAAGTTGAGACACTATGAGTTGAACAATTCCAACCCAACTTTGTTGAAGAGACGAGCCAACCCTTGGAAAACGAGATGAAAACAGTCAGGGGCCAGTCTTCGACTGGTGCAGACTTGATGGCCCGAAGGGCAGTTCCTGTGCTGCAGACCTCTTTGACCAGCTGCGGTGAGCTGGTCGGAGAAACTGGCGGATGTGAAGCCTATGGAACGGGACTAATCCTGAGACCTCTGTTTGTTTCCATCTGTGGGTAAATATGAGGTGGAGTTCCTCGGCGGTGATACAACATAATGTGACCATGTCCACCTTCAGTCCCTTTGTTGGGTCATTTAAGATCACAGGGAGAATCCCATTTAGGTTCGCCCTGGTAACATCAGAAACGCAGGTTTATGGGAACTGGGACTAGAATAGATGGAAGTCCAATGACCCGCACTGCAGATGGGCCGAAAGGTCTTTTTCACGCTGTAAAAATCGAAAGAAAGGGAGAAACCAATCTGCAGCTAAAATAACCACAGATGGAAAAAACAAAAGCGGCTTCCTGATGAAAACACACAGTGCCTTTTCTTTGTGCTTTCCCTGTTCGCCTCCTGGTGAGGATTCAGTTTTCTCACTGTTGCAGTAAGTGGAGTTTTCCTCGTACCATTAATCGTGGGGTCAGCCTTCCCGAAGCAGGGAATGAAGTATGGAGCTGACAATTGATCAAGTGTTGCCCCATACTTAATGCAGAGTAACTTTAAACAAAGCACTGCGAATGCTGGAAACCTGAATCAGAAACGGAAATTGACAGAGAAACTCGGCAGACTTGGCAGCATCTGTGGAGAGAAACAGGTTTAATGTTTCAGGTCGACAGAACCAGACCAGTTATGTATTTTATTGTTTTAATGCTTAAGTAATTGTCAGTTTTACTCAGCAAATCAACATATTTATCAGAATATTACATTAGCCGAGAAATGTCAACTTTCTGAATTTCAACCGACCTTTCCGGGTGTAATGCTGATTCTGTTGCCTTGAGCTGGTGAAACACTGGCCTTCAATTGTTCTTTTTTTATTCCCCTTTCTGTCAGTGAGCACCCGTTTTAAATGGAGAGTTTCTATTTTCAGGCTCCCACTCAATATGTGTCACTACTCGTCTATCATTTCCTCTGTGTATCCACCTCATTCTCTTCCACATGCTCCCACTCTCTGTCTATCAATATCCCTTATTTCCCATTTCTGCTCTTTGAAAAGTCTGACATTCGGAGATAGTTTGAGAGTAGACCTACTAACGGGCTTTCCCCGCCCCTGACTCGAGTGTGTAGAACTGTCCTCACATTCTCCGGGCAGAGTCTATGTCACTGAGGCCTGTGGTAAGGTGACATTTCTTCATCAAAATATGATGAGCTTTTACAATTCTTCATAGAATTCATAATCCACCAAACACAAACAATTTCACCCCAATTATCCGATTGAAGTGAAGCCTTTGCTTCAATTGAACGAATGAATGGTGACAGCAGAAAAGGAGGGGTATCATCTTGCAGTGTGTGTGCCATTCCCACAACATTGCTGGGATATCTGCAGTGTCTCCTGCCTCACCTCGTTATTCCCAACAAAGTGGGGACCACAGCAGGTGGCAGGCCGTGGTAACATGAAATACCAATGGGCTGAGCTCAAACACCAGAAGGATTCTGAGCCGTCTCTTTCGGTATGGTGGGTCAACACAATGGCATTTACGGGATGGTTAAACAACGAACTTTCAATATAAAGGACATGCAAGGCCAGGATTTGACACCGTCCTGGTCTGGTTATGACCAGGCACTTTAACTCATTAATCCACGGCGACAGCGCAGACACTGCTCTTCAAATCCATATCTGCAGTTCATTAACTAGTCAATCAGAGTAACTCGGACATTGTTTCGGGTTGAAAGTTGCTCGGTGAGAATTTAAATCAGCCTCCTCTTATACACAAAAGAATAGTTCACAGCTGGACATTCCCCAGTGAAAATGCACAGAAAGAGGCAATCTCTTCTTGCGTTGGGTTCAAATTGATCCCTCCATCTTCATTAAACTGACAGGATAAAGAGGATGTGTTCATCCTCCTGGAGCCCATGAACTGCGTTAATATGTACAGAGGGAATATCACCCCAAGAGAACAGGGTCATTGTGGTGAATGGATCAGGAGTGTTGTGTGAGTCAGTACAAACAGTGGGCGGTATAGGCTGATCTTTTAGGTCTAACATTGAGCCTTGCTCCACCAGCTCCTCTCTCACTTACTGATTCAAGCCTTCCAGTTGTCTTTACCTTTCATTTTATTTCAATCACCCTGCTCCACGGAATCACTTCTCTCGATCACTTGTAGGTGTCCACCTGGAAGCCGTCGGGGTCGCCCAGTGGCTCAGTGGATAATACAACTGCCTCACAGCACAAGGGTTTCACGTTCAATTCCAGCCTCCGGCCACTGTCTGTATGGTGCTTGCACATTCTCCCCGTGTCTGCGTGGGCTTCCTTCCGCAGTCCAAAGATGTGCAGTTTAGGATGAATTGGTCATCCTGAATTGCCAAAAATGTTAGGTGCATTCGCCAGAAAGGAAATGGGTCTGGTTGGTGGGTCCCTCTCTGGAGGGACTGTTTCCACGCGATCGTGAATCCTAATCACCCTGTTCGAAACTCATTCGTTGCGTCGGACGCCACTCAATGGGATAGGAATCACTGTCCATCCCTCTTCACTCCAGAGATTGAGATGTTGGAAGAACACAAGGTACAGCCATGATACTGTTAGGGAGGGAGTGCCAGGATCTCGACCCAAAAGCACTGAAGGAGCAGCGAGATATTTCCAACTCAGAAAGGCGAGGTCCGAGATGGGTGATTCGTGGTTACAGTTCTCCCGTGTATCTGTTGCTATTGTCCTTCGAGATCGATGCAAACAATCACTGAGTTGGTCTGGGTCTGTGTTCTGTGAGGAAGCAGGAGTTAGTTTTCCATAAGATAACTCACAAGAAGAGAAATTAATCTTCATTTCCTGACTGGGAATTTTATCCTGGTCTGGGCATTACAAACTCAGACTCCGAACCAGTGACCCAACTGAAGCTGACAGTAACACTTGTGACCTGATCTGTCCAGACTCTGTGTATGATCTTCACGTCATCATTATCTTCAGCAGCAATGTCTCTCTCTCTAAGTTTCCAAACAATTCATATTGCCGCCCTGGTTTCAATGTGAAGAAAGTGGAGCTGTGCTAACCTGATTTACTGCAGGAAGGTACAGAACAGTTTGATACTAACAGCGGCTCGTTTTGAGGCGTTGATCTGCGGTGATGGGGCGGCCCCAATAAAGCCTTCGTTCAAAACGCCTGATTCCAAATTCCATGTTGGAAATGGCCAGAGGTTTCTCGCTGAATTTGTTCAGGATCTTGACTGGAAGTGACACTAAATCCAAGTATGAAAGTACATTTCAGTGGAGTGCATCATAAGATAGCGTAGTGACTGTGAATAAAATGCTGGAGACATCCTGCAGAAGAACAGGCGACACAGAAGCAGGTACCTGAGGACAAATGTATTTGCTTTGCCATTGAAAGGCCCTGTTACACAAAGTGGATTATCTTTGCTGGTTGATCACCTTATGAATGTTATTTCCCAGATCTCCATGTTTACATCACATATGGAAAGGTGTCCAGCGTGTGCGTGTGCATCCGACTAGTGAAGCAATAGATCAAACATCTGACTTTGAATCAGACGATTGTAGGTTTACATCCTACATGTCTCGAGTGTAACGTGTTCGTTCAGCCAATTGCATGTTGTCAGTTGCTATTTCCTTCGGTTCTTTCGAGCTGCAGGGATTGGATCAGTGTGTATTCAAATGGAATGTTGCTTTTGGGTCCATGACAGCTCAATGTCAGACAGGTGTATGGCTGGTTCTGAGGATCTGAATGGTTTGGATCAGTGTGGTTTCGAATATAAAACTTGCATTTAGGTCAATTGTCCATTTTAAATTCCAGCTCTGCTCCACATCTCTCATTGCCTGTCAAACTGGCGAGTGTTCCACCTAAAGCTGCCTTTGTCAGAGAAGCTGTTGTGTGGAACAGAGAGCGGAAGTGAAGCACAAGGAGCTGGTATGATCCTGAGACATCTGTTCCTCCCGGGATATGTTTCTGTGTGTCTCCCTCTGTGGGTGAAAATGAGATTCAGTTCCTCAAGGTGGTTCCAACACAGTGTGACCATGTTAAACCTCAGTCCCATTGTCGTGTCGTTTAAATTCACAGTGAGAAGCGCGTTGATATTTGCTCTGGAAACATCAGTTCACATAACATTTTGAGCCAAAACTAGAAACTGGGACTGGAATACATGGATGCCTGATGAGCTGCAATGTACGATGGGCCGAACGGTCTCTTCCCACTCTGTGAAGGCTCGAAGGCAAGGAGGACCTAATCTGCAGCAAGACTGATCAGAAATGAAAAGGGAAAAGTGTTTTCATTCTGAATAAATGTAAGGTCGCCTTCTGCTTTCCCTTGGAGTCTAATAGCCAGCATTTGGCGCTCTCACCGCCGTGACACGGGTTCTATTCCCGGCCAAGGAATGCGTGCTTTGTTCTGCACACACATCGTGGTAAGAATATTTCTGACCACTTTTCCAAAGCTGGCAGAACATCGGTTTTGTGCCAACCGTTTTAAAGTTGAACAGAAAACCAAGACATGCAGAAATCTGAACCAAAAGCAAGAATTGACGTGCAAACTGAATAATCCTGACAACATCTGTGGGGAGAAACAGGGACAATGATTCACAAAGACAGAACCAGATTAGTTCTTCATTTCTCGTCCACAATGCCGGGATAGTGGTCAGTTTTATCGCTCCAATGAGGATAATTTTCAAAATCTATTTGTTTTGTGCCAGTTAGCAGCCATGTCGACCTGAGATCTGATTCTTTCAGGGGCTACCTCAAGATGGGTCTCTAATTTTCTGTCTTTATCTCTGTGTATCTACCTCACCCTTTATCATATTCTTTGACCCTTTCTTTGCCAATATCCCTCATTTCCCATTCCTACTCTATGAAAAGCCTGACGTTCAGGGATAGTTTGAGAATGGAGCTGCTGAGAGGTTTTCTGGAACCTGGCAGGGGTCTGTAAAACTTAGCTCACATTCTATGGATAATACGTCTGTCACTTGGATGTGACATAAGGAGCCATTTCTTCCTCAAAATATTGTCACCCTTTCAAAATTAAAGTTGCATTCCTTATCCAATAGAAAAAAAAACTACAACAAAGGAGAATATGGAAGCATTAATGATGCTGTAAAATGAATGAATGGCGACAGCAGAGAATGAGGATGATCCACCCGTGGTTTCTGCGCCATAACCACAACATCCCACGGCCTTTCTGCAGTGTTTCCTGCCTCACCTCGGTATTCCCACCAAACTTGGAATGAAAGAGAGAGAATAAAAGTAGAGGAGAAGAAGGAGTGCTTTTGGAACAGCGACAAGAAACTCCAGGTTGGTGTATTGGTTAGGAAGGACAACATGCACTGCTGGACCTAAACCAGGAAAAAGGAGTGGGTTTACCAAACCATAACAGGCTCGAACTCAAACAGGATGCTGAGTCCCTTCATCAGTAACACGACCCTTAATAAAAGGTGAACCTATGACCCTTCAATACAACAAGCGGGCGCAGCTGTGATTGGACCCTATGGTCAGCTGCTTCCCAAGGAGGGGTTTGAAATAACTTAGGGACGGCCATATGTGCAGTTCCTTAACCACATGACCACAGTAACTCGGAAATACATTTCTGTATCAATATTACTCAGTGTGATTTACAATCAACCCCCGCTTTTGCAAAACCAGACATTTCACGATTGAACATTCTTCAATGCAAAGGCACATAAAAGGGCAATCTTCTCTAACATTGGCTTCAAACAGATATTTGTATCTGTTTAAAAAACAGGACAGAGGGGAAGTTGTTCATTCTCTTGGGGCTTATTGACGGCTTTAATACACACAAAGGGAATCTCACACGAAGAGGAACTGTGTCATTGCCATGAATTGCCCAGGAATGGTGTGTGATCCAATGTAAACAGTTTGCAGTTAAGGCTGACCCATTAGCAGCGACACTGAGCCTTGCACCACCAGATCCAGACTCCCTTCCTGCCTCATGCCTCCCAGTCCTCATTGTCATTCACGTCAATTTCACTTCCCTGCTCCACTTCTCAACTTACTACCGATCTCCTGAAGGTGTCCAATTGGAACCTACCACTGTTAGAAACGCATTCCTGGGATAAAGATATCACTCAATGGAGTAGGACTCGCTGTCCATCCCTAAATCCCCCAGAGATGGAGGAGATGAGTTGCTTTTGTGAACCATTGATCTCCTTCACACGGTGGTACAGCCATTATGCTGCAAGCGCGGGATTTCCTGGATTTACACCCAGAGACACTGAAGGAACACCAACATATTCCCAACTCAGGAAGGTGAGATGATTGGAGGGAGATTTGAAGGGGTCACTATCGTATCTGTCCGCTGTCATTGTCCTTCTACATGGTTCAAGCAATCACTGGGCTGATTCTGGAGGGATCCCGGTCTGTCTTCTGTGTGGAACGGGGAATGCGTTTTCATTCAGACAATTCACATGAAGAGAATTAAACCTTCATTCTCTGAATGGGAACTGTATCCATGTCTGGACGATACAAACTTTGACTCCTCAGCACGGACCCCCGGTAATGCTGACAATATCCAAAGCGACCTGAATTGTACACACCCTTGTGCCTGTCCATCCCTTCATAACCATCTTCGGCAACAAAGTTTCTCTCTTGAATTTTGCAAACGCTTCATATTGTCGCGTTGGGTTTCAAAGTAAAGAAAGCGGAGCTGTGGTAATCTGATGTTGGTCAGTCGGTGTAATGCAGGAATGTCCAGAACAGGTTGACGCGGGCAGAGACCCGTTTTGAGGCGTGAGGTTGCAGTGAAGGGGTTCCACCAATAAAAGGCGCTGTTCATCTCGTCTGATTCCCCATCCCGGGATTCAAACCAACAGAGGTTTCTCGCTGGACTGGTTCAGGATCTTGACTGGAAGAGACCATGACGCAAGGTATGAAAAGATATTTCACTGGAGTGAATCAAAAAACCGCGGAGTGACTGTGAATAAAATGATGGCAACTTCCAGCAGAGGCGCAGGCGACCCTGAAGCAGGTACCTGAGGGCAAATATGTTTCCTTGGGCATTGAAAGACATTGCTTCACGGAGTGGGACATCCGATAGGAAACAGTGACGATAATTATTTTTACTGATTGTTCACCTTGTGAATACTGTTTCCCCCGATGTCCATGTTTCCATTTCATATCGACTCCCTGTCGGACCTCCGGCTGCCGTTGGTGGTTCGAATCCTTCCTGATTTGTGTGCAATGTACTGCATGGATTGGATCAGTGGATCTCGAATTTGGGAGTATTGAACCTCAATGTGGCGGAGGAGCTGCAGACTTTGGATCAGTGTGTTTTCAAATGTGAAAGTTCCATGTGAGGTAATTGTCCATTTTAAATTCTCGCTCATCGCAACGTCTCTCATTGTCTGTAAAACTGGCTATAGTTTCAACTAAAGCTGCCTTTCGTTGGAGAAATTTTTTGGTGTTTGTGTGTGTGTGTGTGTGTGTGTGTGTGCGGGGGGAGGGAGGGGGGTGGTGGGGGAGGTGGTCTTCAGTCGATGGAGAGCGGAACTGAAGCGCAAGGAGCTGGTATAATCCCGAAACCTCTGCCCTCCTTCCCCCCAGCTCCGGGCATGTGTGTCTGTTACTCACTCTATGGGTGAAAATGTGAATGGGTTGCTCGAGGGGATTTCACTTCAGTATGACGGTGTTTCACTCTCTCCCATTGTTGTCTCGTTTAAGATCATAGGGATAATCTTTTGTGAATTTTGCGTTGAAAACATCAGAACACACAAGGTATCGTGCCAAACCTGGACACTGGATCGAAAACAGAAAATACAGGAGCTGGAGCAGCGTCACTGCTTCCTCCGGTATTATAGAAAATAAAGGAGCTGGAGCAGCGTCTCTGCTTCCTCCTGTATTATAGAAAATAAAGGAGCTGGAACAGTGTCACTGCTTCCTCCTGGATTATAGAAAATAAAGGAGCTGGAGCAGCGTCACTGCTTCCTCCTGTATTATAGAAAATAAAGGAGCTGGAGCAGCGTCACTGCTTCCTCCTGTATTATAGAAAATAAAGGAGCTGGAGCAGCCTCTCTATTTCCTCCTGTATTGTAGAAAATATGTTGGCATTCTGACCAATGTTCTGATGGAATGGCACGCTGCACTGATTCTCCCATTTACTGTTTCCATCAAATCTCCCTTTTACTCTTAAACCTGTATTTATTCCTTCATTCACTGGTGTCCGACCCCGATTCGACCATTTAAGGGAGCGCTACTCTAATTCTCTCATTTCCTGGTGCCATGCCCCCATTCTCTAACTCAACTCCACTGTGCACCAGGTCTTCCATTCAGTATTTCCCTGCAACAAATCTCCCATTTAGTAGTCTGCTGCCAGAATTCTCTAATCTTGGAGATCCCTGCATCAAATCTTCAATTTACCGAACCTTCACATATCTTCCCTTTATTGGTGAACTGCACCAACTCCCCCAATTCGTGGTGCGCTGCATTGAATCTGGACCACTAATCGTTTGCAACATTTGTCCAAGTTACTGATTCCCTGCCCAGGGTCTCCCAGTTGCTCCAATTCTCACAGTTATTGGCACCCTCCACCAGGTCTTTAATGTTCTGATAACCCGCACCAATTCTCCAATTCAGTGTTGGTTAGCACCATTTCCCCCAATTACTGATGTCCTGAACAAGTTCCCACTCAGTGTTGCCTTAAACCAATCCTCATACTGACTGTTGCCCTCGCCCAATTTAGGGGTGCGCTACTCTAAATCTTCCAAAAGGTATTGACCTGCCCCAATTCTCCCATGCAGTTGCAAAACAGCATAACTCACCCATTTCTCACTGAACTGCACTAATTCACCCATTACTTGATATCCTGTTGAAAATTCCCTCATTTCGATAAGCCCTTGCGAAATTTATACATTTTGTATTTTATTGCAATGATTCTCCAATTTAGTGTAGAGCTTACAGAATTCTTAAATTTGGGCGTGAACAGGTTGGACTGAGGGATCTGTTTCCGTGCTGTACATCTCTAAGGCTGTAATTAGTGCTCCGCTTCCCTGCACCAATTCTCCCATTTACCAATCCTGCACTAATTCGGGAATTTCACCAAATCACCCATTGAGGTTATCCTGCCCCAGTTCTCCCACTTAGAATTTAACGTCACCTGCATGAATTCTCCAATTATTGTTGTTCTGCATCAATTCCTTCCATTTAGTTGTTCCCTGATACACATTTTCAACGTACGGATGCCCTGCTGGTTATATTTGTTCATTTAGTGGTGCACTGAACTGACTCTCCAATTTTCCGAAGCTTCCAACATTTCTTTTTCTTGATTCCCTGTCCCCTATTCCCCAATTTAGACATGCTCTGCTCCAATTTTCTCATGTACAGACACTCCCACCAATTTTCCAATGTAATGGCACTGTGCACCGAATCTCCCATTTTTTGAAACCCACCAAATCTCGAATTGACTCATACTCCTGTACTACTTCTTCTCCTTACTGATGCCCGACCCCGATTTTACCATTTAAGGGTGCGCTACCCTAATTCTCCCATTTCCAGTTGCCATACACCCATTCTGTAATTGAGCTCCACTGTGCACCAGGTCTTCCATTCAGTATTTCCCTGCAACAATTCTCCCATTTAGTAGACCGCTGACAGAATTCTCTAATCTTGGCAATCCCTGCATCATATCTCCAAATTCCCCAAACTGCAAATATCCCCCCTTTCGTGGTGAAATGCACCAACTCCCCCATTTCGTGGTGCACTGTATTGAATCTTGAACACTAACCCTTTGCAACATTTGTCCTATTTCCTGATTCACTGCCCGTGTTCTCCCATTTGCTCCAATCTCGAAGTTATCAGCACCATGCACCAGGTCCTTCTTTTACTGATACCCCTCACCAATTCTCCAATTCAGTTTTGCTTAGCATCATTTCCCCCAATTACTGATGTCCTGAACAAATTCTCCATCCAGTTTTGCTTTACCCCAATCCCCATACTGACTGATGCTTTCGCCCAATTTAGGGGTGCGCTACTCTAAATCTCCCTGTCCCAATTCTGCCATTTAGTGCAACATAACGCACCCATTTAGTGCTGAAATGCACTAATTCACCCATTATCTGATGCCCTGTTGCAAATTCTCACATTTCGATAAGCTCTTTCCCAACTTTTCCATTTAGTAGTTTCTTGCAATGATTCTCCAATTTCGTGGAGACCTGCCAGAATTCTTAAATTTGGGCGTGGACATGTTGGACTGAAGGGTCTGTTTCCGTGCTGTACACCTCTAAGGCTGTAATTAGTGCTCCGCTTCCCTGCACCAATTCTCCCATTTACCAATCCTGCACTAATTCAGGAATTTCACCAACTCACCCATTGAGGTTATCCTGTCCCAGTCCTCCCACTTCGAATTTAATGGCACCTGCATGAATTCTCCAATTAATGTTGCCCTGCATCAATTCCTTCCATTTAGTTGTTCCCTGATACACATCTTCCACGAAAGGATGTCTTGCTGTATTTTTTTCATTTAGTGATGCACTGAACTGAATCTTCAGTTTACCAATGCTTGCAACATTTCTTCTTTTTATTGATTCCCTGGCCCCTATTCCCCAATTTAGACAGGCTCTGCTCCAATTTTCCAATATATTGGCACTCCCACCAATTTTCTAATACAACGGCCCTGTGCACCAGATCACCCATTTATTGTTTTCACCAAATCTCCAATTTACTCATATCCTGTAGTAATCCTTCCATTTACTGGTGCCTGAGCCCGATTCTACCATTTAAGGGTCCGCGACTCTAATTCTCCCATTTACTGTCGCCATGCACCAATTCTCTAATTTAGCTCCACTTTGCACCAGGTCTCTCATTTACTGATATCCCGCATCAATTCTTCAATTCTTTGTTTCCTCGCACCATTTCCACCAATTACTGATGTCCTGAACAAGTTCTCCATTCCGTTTTGCCTTACACCAATCCTCATACTGACTGATGCTCTCGCCCAATTTAGGGGTGCCCTCCTCTAATTCCCGCATCAAGTATTGTAATGTCCCAATTCTCCCATTTACTGCTAAACTGAAACTCTCCCATTCGGTTCTTACTGCACTAATTTGACAATATCAGATGCCCCATTCCAAATTCTCTTATTTCGATAAGCCCTTGCCCAATCCTTCCATTTAGTAGTTCCTTGGAATGATTTTCCAATCTCGTGGAGCGCTGCCAGTATTCTAAAATTGACCCACAGACAAGTTGGACTGAAGTGTCTGTTTCCATGTTGTAAATCTCTATGATTGTACGACTGTTTATGGCTCCGCTGCTCTGCACCATTTATCCCATTTACCAATCCTGCACAAACCCTGAAACTGCACCAACTCTCCCTTTGAGTATTATCCTGCCAAATATAAAGGCCGCTGCATAAAATCTCCAATTCCTGTTGCCCTGCCTCAATTCCTTCCATTTAATTGTTCCCTGAATCACTTCTTCCACGTACGAGTGCCCTGCTGAATTGTTTTCATTTCGTGATGCACTGAACTGAATCTCCAATTTAACGAACCTTGCAACATATCTTTTTATTGACTCCCTGGCCCCGATTCCCCAATCAGGAATAGGTTATTGTTGTACTTTTGAAAGTGGTGTCATAATTCAAACTTTTATGTTGGGGCAGTAGAATTACCCTCTGGGGAGAGAACTGGCTCGAAGGTAGAAGACAGAGGGTGGTGGGGGAGGGCTGCTTTTCAGACTGAAGGCCTGTGACCAGCGGTGTGCCCCAAGGACCGGTGCTGGGTCCACTGTTGTTTTGTCATTTATGTAAAAGATTTGGATGTGACCACCGAACGAATGGATAGTAAGTTTGCAAATGACAGTAAAATTGGAAGTGTCGAGGACAGTGAAGATGGTTACCTCAGAGGACAACGGGATCTTGATCAGAATGACCAATGGGCTGAGGAGTGGCAGATGGAGATTAATTTAGATAAATGTGAGGTGCTGCATTTTGGAAAGGCAAAAGAGAGCAGGATTTATACACTGAATGACAAGGTACTAGAGGTATTGCTAAACAAATAGACCAGGAGTGTAGCTTCATAGATCGTTGAAGGTGGACTAACATTTCGATAGGATAGTGAAGAAAGCGTTTGTCATTTTTGTCTTTATTGCTCAGTTAATTGTGTAAAGGAGTTGGGAGGTCATGTTGCAGTATTGGTTCAGCCACTTTTGGTATATAGTGCAATTCTGGACTCCCTCCTATAAGAAGGGTGTTGTGAAACTTTAAAGGGTTCAGAAAAGATTTACATGGATGTTGTCAAGGTTGGAGGGTTTGTGCTGGAGGTTAAGACTGTATAGGTTGGGGCTATTATCCCTGGAGCGTCAGTAGCTGAGGGTTTACCTTATAGAGGTTCACAAAATCATGAAGGACCCTCAATAGGGTAAAAAGGCAAGGTGATTTCCCTGTGGTGGGGGAGTCCAGAAGCAGATGGCATATGTTAAAGTTGAGAGGGGAAACATAAAAGGGACCTAAGGGGAACATTTTTCAAGCAGAGGGCACTGTGTGCATGAGCTGCCAGAGGAAGTAGTGGAGGCTGGTACAATTACAACATTTAAAAGGTATCTGGGTGGGTGTAGGAATTAAAAAGGGTTCAGAGGAACTTGGGCCAAATTCTGACAAATAGGATGAGATTGACATCGGATATCAGTTCAGCATGGATGTGTTGGACTGAATGATTTGTTTCTGAGCTTATATTGCTCTGAGTGGATTGAGCTCCGGATTTTAGATTTATGAAGCAGAAAATAAAGAATGGCACAGAGTTAGACCGAGAAATCCTGCTGATCTCAGCAGCTTTATCCTGTTTTCCTGATCCTCCTCCTTCAATCAATGCATTTTTCCGATCCTCATTCAGAATTCCTGGAGCTCTGTAACTGGTCTGGAACAATGTGTTGAAAATCCTATTGCAGTGCACCCAAGGTACCTTTCCCACCGCCCTGCTCCCACGACCCGCAGTGCTGCAGACTGAGCAGACAACCCGAAGCACAATGCTGAGCTCCTTCCGGCCCACGGCCCTCCTTCTCACTGAATGAAGACAATCACCAGAAGCAGAATCCAGCTCTTGTTTGAGCCTTGAATACCTGACTCTGTCTCACTGAGTGAAGATTGGACTCAGAAACAGAAATGAAATCAACTTCCTATCTGCATTGTGTCACTCTTTAAGATCTCTGTGTGTCTGAGTTCAGGTCATTTGATTGGAGACTGTGGATAGTGGGTCCCCAGTGAAATGGAAAGAATGGTGGAGGAGCTCACTGAGGGACATCTCTCAAAGTGAGAGTCAGAAAGATGCTATTCAGCATTGAGAGAGTTTAAGGAGAATTGATGGCTCAGAAAAATGTTATGCGGATGTTTGTAAAACTTAGGAACTCTGACTGTTTTGTGGCTGGAGTTTATTTTATACTTGCAGAGATTTGACACATGAATCCTCCCTCCCCACCACTACAGAAGCTGTTGGGACTGTTCAGTGTTTCCAGCGGCTTCAGTAATTATTTCAGGTTCCTGACGGTATCAGTCTCTCACTTTTCGAACAAAACAAACCCATCCTTGTGGTGCAACCAATATTTCAATAAGAAATGGGAAGCAGCAGAGGGGAAAGCTTCCGAGATGCCGAGCAATGCTGCCCGGTTCCACACTGCAATTCACAGGAACCATCGCCAGGAAAAGCAAGGAAGAATCTGACAGATCCGGTTATATTCTGGGACAGTGTAAATCTCTTGGTTATATATATTTAACCAGCCAGCACAGAGTCAGTGCCCGAAACTGACGAGAGTGTAAATCTACTGGTTCTATATATTCAACCAGAAAGCACAGATTCAGTGTCCTAAACTGAGGAGAGGGTAAATCTCCTGGATTTATATATTTAAGTGGCCAGCATAGGGTCAGTGCCCTCAACTGAGGAGAGTGTAAATCTCCTGGTTATCTGTATTAAACCAGCCAGCACAGAGCCAGTGCCCAAAACTGAGGAGAGCGTAAATCTCCTGGTTAAAAATATTTAAACATCCAGCACAGAGTCAGTGCCATAAACTGAGGAGGGTGTAAATCTCCTGGTTATATATATTTAACCATCCTGACATAGTCAGCTTTCTAAACTGAGGATAGTGTACATCTCCTGGTTTTACATATTTAACCAGCCAGCGCAGAATTATTGCACTAAACTGAGTAGAGTGCAAATCTTTTGGTTATATATGTTCAACCAGCCAGCATAGAGTCAGTGCCCTAAACTGAGGAGAGTGTAAATCTCCTGGTTATATATATTTAACCATCCTGACATAGTCAGCTCTCTAAACTGAGAAGAGTGCAAATCGTTTGATTATATATGTTCAACCAGCCAGCACAGAGTCAGTGCCCTAAACTGAGGAGAGTGTAAATATCCTGGTTATAAATATTTAACAAGCCAGTACAGAGTCAGTGCCCTAAACTGAGGAGAGTGTAAATCTCGTGGCTAGGTATATTCAACCAGCCAGCACAGACTCAGTGCCCTAAACTGAGGAGAGTGTTAATCTCCTGGTGATATATATTTAACCAGCCAGCACAGATTCACTGCCCTAAACTGAGGAGAGGGAAAATCCCCAGGTTATATACACTTAACCAGCCAGCATAGTGTCAGTGCCCGAACTGAGGAGAGTTTAAATCTCCTGATTAAATATATTTAACCAGCCAGCACGGACTTCGTGCCCGATACTGACGAGAGTGTATATCTCCTGGTTATATATATTTAACCAGCCAGCGCAGAGTCAGTGTCCTAAACTGAGATGAGGGTAAATGTCCTGGTTACATATATTTTAGCAGCCAGCACAGAGTCAGTGCCCTAAACTGAGGAGAGTGTAAATCTCCTGATTAAATATATTTAACCAGCCAGCACGGACTTAGTGCCCGATACTGACGAGAGTGTATATCTCCTGGTTATATATATTTAACCAGCCAGCGCAGAGTCAGTGTCCTAAACTGAGGTGAGGGTAAATGTCCTGGTTATATATATTCAACCAGAAAGCACAGATTCAGTGTCCTAAACTGAGGAGAGGGTAAATCTCCTGGATTTATATATTTAAGCAGCCAACATAGGGTCAGTGCCCTCAACTGAGGAGAGTGTACATCTCCTGGTTATATATATTTAACCAACCAGCACAGAGTCAGTGCCCAAAACTGAGGAGAGCGTAAATCTCCTGGTTAAAAATAATTAAACATCCAGCACAGAGTCAGTGCCCTAAACTGTGGAAAGGGGACATCTTCTGCGTGTATCTATTTAACCAGCTAGCACAGATTCAGTGCCCTGAAATGAGGAGAGGGAAAATCCCCAGGTTTTATATATTTAACCATCCTGACATAGTCAGCTCTCAAAACTGAGGAGAGTGTAAATCTCCTGGCTATGTATATTTAACCAGCCACCACAGGGTCAGTGCCATAAAATGAGGACAGTGTAAAGTTCATGTTTATATATATATTTCACCAGCCAGCACAGAGTCAGTGACCTAAACTGAGGAGAGTGTAAATCTCCTCGTTATTTATATTAATGCAGCCAGCACAGAGTCAGTGCCATAAACTAAAGACAGTGTACATCTGCTATTTATATATATTTAACCAGCCAGCAAAGAGTCAGTTCTCGAAACTGAAGAGAGGATAAATCTCCTGGTTATGTATTTATTTAAACAGCAAGCACAGCGTCATTGCCTTAAACTGAGGAGAGTGTAAATCTCCTGGTTATATATATTTAACCAGCCAGCGCAGAATTAGTGCCCTAAACTGAGTTGGGTGGAAATCTTTTGGTTATATATGTTCAACCAGCCAGCACAGAGTCAGTGCCCTAAACTGAGGAGACTGTAAACCTCCGGGTTATAAATATTTCCCCAGCCAGTGCAGAGTCAGTGCCCGAAACTGAGGAGAGTGTAAATCTCCTGGCTATGTTTATTGAAACAGCCAGCACAGACTCAGTGCCCTAAACGGAGGAGAGTGTACATTTCCTGGTTATATATATTTAACCAACCAGCACAGAGTCAGTGCCCAAAACTGAGGAGAGCGTAAATCTCCTGGTTAAAAATATTTAAACATCCAGCACAGAGACAGTGCCCTAAACTGTGGAGAGGGGACAACTTCTGGTTATATATATTTAACAAGCTAGCACAGATTCAGTGACCTGAAATGAGGAGAGTGAAAATCCCCAGGTTAGATGTATTGAACCAGCCAGCATAGAGTCAGTGCCCCATACTGAGGAGAGTGTAAATCTCCTGGGTATATATATTTAACCATCCTGATACAGTCAGCTCCCTAAACTGAGGGGAGTGTAAATCTCCTGGTTATGTATATTTAACCAGCCAGCACACGGTCAGTGCCCTAAAATGAGGACAGTGTAAATTTCCTGGTTATATATATTTAACCAGCCAGCACAGAGTCAGTGCCCTAAACTGAGGAGTGCGTAAATCTCCTGGTTTTATATATATTTAACCATCCTGACATAGTCAGCTCTCTAAACTGAGGAGAGTGTAAATCTCCTGTTTCTGTATATTTAACCAGCCAGCACAGGGTCAGTGCCCTAAAATGAGGACAGTGTAAATTTCCTGTTTATATATATTCAACCAGCCAGCACAGAGTCAGTGCCCTAAAATGAGGACAGTGTAAATCTCCTGGTTATATATATTTAACCATTCTGACATAGTCAGCTCTTTAAACTGAGGAGAGTGTAAATCTCCTAGTTATGTATATTCAACCAGCCAGCACAGTGTCAGTGCCCTAAAATGAGGACAGTGGAAATCTCCTGGTTATGTATATTCAACCAGCCAGCACAGAGTCAGTGCCCTAAACTGAGGAGAGTGTAAATCTCAACGTTATTTATGTTAAAGCAGCCAGCACAGAGTCAGTGCCATAAACTAAGGACAGTGTACATCTGCTATTTATATATATTTAACCAGCCAGCAAAGAGTCAGTTCCCTAAACTGAAGAGAGTATAAATCTCCTGGTTATGTATTTATTTAAACAGCAAGCACAGTGTCATTGCCTTAAACTGAGGAGAATGTAAATTTCCTGGTTATATATATTTAACCAGCCAGCGCAGAATTAGTGCCGAAAACTGAGTAGAGTGCAAATCGTTTGGTTATATATGTTCAACCAGCCAGCACAGAGTCAGTGCCCTAAACTGAGGAGAGTGTCAGTCTCCTGGTTATATATATTTAACCAGCCAGCACGGAGTCAGTGTCCAAAACTGAGGAGAGTGTAAATCTCCTTCCTATATTTATTGAAACAGCCAGCACAGACTCAGTGCCCGAAACGGAGGAGAGTGTTAATCTCCTGGTTATATATATTTAACTTGCCCCCACAGATCCAATGCCCTAAACTGAGGAGAGGGAAAGTCCCCAGGTAATATATATTTAACCAGCGAGGACAGAGTCAGTGCCCACAACTAAGGACAGTGTAAATCTCCTGTTGAAATGTATTAAACCAGCCAGTATAGAGTCGGTGCCCTAAACTGAGGCGAGTGTAAATTTCCTAGCTTGATATATTCAACCAGCCAGTACAGACTCAGTGCCCTAAACTGATAAGTGGGAAAATCTTCTGGTTATATATATTTGACCAGCCAGCACAGAGTCAGTGCCCGAACTGAGGAGAGTGTCAATCTCCTGGTTATGTATTTTCAACCAGCAAGCACAGAGTCAGTGCCCTAAACTGACGAGAGTGTAAATCTCCTGTTTATATATATTTAAGCAGCCAGCACAGAGTCAGTGCCCTAAACTGAGGAGAGTGTAAATCTCCTGGTTATATATATTTAAGAAGCCTGACATAGTCAGTGCCCTAAACTGAGAAAAGTGTGGATCTCCTGGTTATATATATTTAAACAGAGAGCGCAATGTCAGTGCGCTATACTGAGGAGAGTGTAAATCTCCTGGTTATATATATTCAACCAGCCAGTACAGTGTAAGTGCCCTAAACTGAGGAGAGAGTAAATCTACTGGTTATGTATATATAAACATTCTGGCACAGTCAGCTCCCTAAACTGAGGGGAGTGTAAATCTCCTGGTTATGTATATTTAACTAGCCTGCACAGGGTCAGTGCCCTAAAATGAGGACAGTGTAAATTTCCTGTTTATATATATTCAACCAGCCAGCACAGAGTCAGTGCCCTAAACTGAGGAAGGTGTAAATCTCCTGGTTATATATATTTAACCATCCTGACATAGTCAGCTCTCTAAACTGAGGAGAGTGTAAATCTCCTGGTTATGTATATTTAACCAGCCAGCACAGGGTCAGTGCCCTAAACTGAGGAGAGTGTAAATCTCCTGGTTATGTATATTAAAGCAGCCAGCACAGAGTCAGTGCCATAAACTAAGGACAGTGTACACCAGCTATTTACATATATTTAACCAGCCAGCAAAGAGTCAGTTCCCTAAACTGAAGAGAGTATAAATCTCCTGGTTATGTATTTATTTAAACAGCAAGCACAGTGTCATTGTCTTAAACTGAGAAGAGTGTAAATCTCCTGGTTATATATATTTAACCAGCCTGACAGAGTCAGTGCCCTAAACTGAGAAAAGTGAAGATCTCCTGGTTATATATATTTAAACAGGGAGCGCAATGTCAGTGCGCTAAACTGAGGAGAATGTAAATGTCCTGCTTATATATATTCAACCAGCTAGCACAGTGTCAGTGCCCTAAACTGAGGAGAGAGTAAATCTACTGGTTCTATATATTCAACCAGAAAGCACAGAGTCAGTGTCGTAAACTGAGGAGAGGTGAAATCTCCTGGAATTATATATTTAACCAGCCAGGACAGAGACAGTGCCCAAAACTAAGGACAGTGTAAATCTCTTATTTATATATATTTAACGAGCCAGTATAGGGTCGGTGCCCTAAACTGAGGAGAGTGTAAATCTCCTGGTTATCTATATTAAACCAGCCAGCACAGAGTCAGTGCCCGAAACTGGGGAGAGGGAAAATCCCCTGGTTATATATATTTAACCAGCCAACACGGAGTCATTGACCTAAACTGAGGAGAGTGACCCTGTGCTGGCTGGTGAAATATACATAACCAGGAGATTTACACTGTCCTCATTTTAGGGCACTGACCCTGTGCTGGCTGGTTGAATATACATAACCAGGAGATTGACACTCTCCTCAGTTTAGAGAGCTGACTATGTCAGGATGGTTAAATATATATAACCAGGAGATTTACACTCTCCTCAGTTTAGGGCACTGACTCTGTGCTGGCTGGTTCGTTACATATAATCAGGAGATTTCCACTCTCCTCAGTTTAGAACACTGACTCTGTGCTGGCTGGTTAAATATATATAACCTGGGGATTTTCCCTCTGCACAGTTTAGGGCACTGACTCTGTGCTGGATGTTTAAATATTTTTAACCAGGAGATTTACGCTCTCCTCAGTTTACGGCACTGACTCTGTGCTGGCTGGTTGAATATATATAAACAGGAAATTTACACTGTCCTCATTTTAGGGCACTGACCCTGTGCTGGATGGTTAAATATACATAACCAGGAGATTTACACTCCCCTCAGTTTAGGAAGCTAACTGTGTCAGAATGTTTATATATACATAACCAGGAGATTTACACTCCCCTCAGTTTCGGGAGCTGACTGTGTCAGGATTGTTAAATATATATACCCAGGAGATTTACACTCTCCTCAGTTTCGGGCACTGACTCTGTGCTGGCTGGTTAAATACATCTAACCTGGCGATTTTCCCTCTCCTCATTTCAGGGCACTGAATCTGTGCTAGCTGGTTAAATATATATAAGCAGAAGATGTCCCCTCTCCACAGTTTAGGGCACTGACACTGTGCTGGATGTTTAAATATTTTTTACCAGGAGATTTACGCTCTCCTCAGTTTTGGGCACTGACTTTGTGCTGGATGTTTAAATATATTTAACCAGGAGATTTACGCTCTCCTCAGTTTTGGGCACTGACTTCGTGCTGGTTGGTTAAATATATATAACCTGGAGATGTACACTCTCCTCAGTTTAGGGCACTGACCCTATGCTGGCTGCTTAAATATATAAAACCAGGAGATTTCACCTCTCCTCAGTTTAGGACACTGAATCTGTGCTTTCTGGTTGAATATATCGAACCAGTAGATTTACTCTCTCCTCAGTTTAGGGCACTGACAGTGTGCTGGCTGGTTGAATATATATAACCAGGAGATTTACACTCTCCTCAGTATAGCGCACTGACATTGTGCTCCCTGTTTAAATATATATAACCAGGAGATCTTCACTTTTCTCAGTTTAGGGCACTGACTATGTCAGGCTTCTTAAATATATATAACCAGGAGATTTACACTCTCCTCAGTTTAGGGCACTGACTCTGTGCTGGCTGCTTAAATATATATAACCAGGAGATTTACACTCTCGTCAGTTTAGGGCACTTACTCTGTGCTGGCTGGTTGAAAATACATAACCAGGAGATTTACACTCTCCTCAGTTCAGGCACTGACTCTGTGCTGGCTGGTCATATATATATAACCAGAAGATTTTCCCACTTCTCAGTTTAGGGCACTGAGTCTGTGCTGGCTGGTTGAATATATCAAGCCAGGAAATTTACACTCGCCTCAGTTTAGGGTACCGACTCTATACTGGCTGGTTTAATATATATAAACAGGAGATTTACACTGTCCTTAGTTGAGGGCACTGTCTCTGTCTTCGCTGGTTAAATATATATAACCTGGGGACTTTCCCTCTCCTCAGTTTAGGGCATTGGATCTGTGGGGGCGAGTTAAATATATATAACCAGAGATTAACACTCTCCTCCGTTTAGGGCACTGAGTCTGTGCTGGCTGTTTCAATAAATATAGCCAGGAGATTTACACTCTCCTCAGTTTTGGACACTGACTCCGTGCTGGCTGGTTAAATATATATAACCAGGAGACTGACACTCTCCTCAGTTTAGGGCACTGACTCTGTGCTGGCTGGTTGAACATATATAACCAAACGATTTGCACCCTACTCAGTTTAGGGCACTAATTCTGCGCTGGCTGGTTAAATATATATAACCAGGAGATTTACATTCTCCTCAGTTTATGGCAATGACACTGTGCTTGCTGTTTAAATAAATCCATAACCAGGAGATTTATACTCTCTTCAGTTTAGGGAACTGACTCTTTGCTGGCTGGTTAAATATATATAAATAGCAGATGTACACTGTCCTTAGTTTATGGCACTGACTCTGTGCTGGCTGTTTTAACATAAATAACGAGGAGATTTACACTCTCCTCAGTTTAGGGCACTGACTCTGTGCTGGCTGGTTGAATATACATAACCAGGAGATTTACACTGTCCTCATTTTAGGGCACTGACACTGTGCTGGCTGGTTGAATATACATAATCAGGAGATTTACACTCTCCTCAGTTTCGAGAGCTGACTATGTCAGGATGGTTAAATATATATAACCAGGAGATTTACACTCTCCTTAGTTTAGGGCAATGACTCTGTGCTGGCTGGTTAAATATATATTATCTGGGGATTTTCCCTCTCCTCAGTTCAGGGCACTGAATCTGTGCTGGCTGGTTAAATATATCTAACCTGGGGTTTTTCCCTCTCCTCAGTTCAGGGCACTGTCTCTGTGCTGGATGTTTAAATAATTTTAACCAGGAGATTTACGCTCTCCTCAGTGTTGGGCACTGACTCTGTGCTGGTTGGTTAAATATATATAACCAGGAACTGTACACTCTCCTCCGTTTAGGGCACTGAGTCTGTGCTGGCTGTTTCAATAAATATAGCCAGGAGATTTACACTCTCCTCAGTTTCGGGCACTGACTCTGCACTGGCTGGGGAAATATTTATAACCCGGAGATTTACACTCTCCTCAGTTTTGGACACTGACTCCGTGCTGGCTGGTTAAATACATATAACCTGGGGATTTTCCCTCTCCTCATTTCAGGGCACTGAATCTGTGCTGGCTGGTTAAATATATATAAGCAGAAGATGTCCCCTCTCCACAGTTTAGGGCACTGACTCTGTGCTGGGTGTTTCATTATTTCTAACCAGGAGATTTACGCTCTCCTCAGTTTTGGGCACTGACTCTGTGCTGGTTGATTAAATATATATAACCAGGAGATGTAAACTCTCCTCAGTTTAGGGCACTGACCCTATGTTGGCTGCTTAAATATATAAATCCAGGAGATTTCACCTCTCCTCAGTTTAGGGCACTGACACTGTGCTGGCTGGTTGAATATATATAACCAGGAGATTTACACTCTCCTCATTTTAGTGCACTGACATTGCGCTCCCTGTTTAAATATATATTCAGGAGATCTTCACTTTTCTCAGTTTAGGACACTGACTATCTCAGGTTGGTTAAATCTATATAACCAGGAGATTTACACTCTCCTCAGTTTAGGGCACTGACTCTGTGCTGGCTGCTTAAATATATATAACCAGGACATTTACCCTCACCTCAGTTTAGGACACTGACTCTGCACTGGCTGGTTAAATATATATAACCAGGAGATTTACACTCTCGTCAGTTTAGGGCACTGAGTCCGTGCTGGCTGGTTGAAAATACACAACCAGGAGATTGACACTCTCCTCAGTTCGGGCTCTGACTCTATGCTGGCTGGTTAAGTATATATAACCTTGTGATTTTCCCTCTCCTCAGTTTAGGGCAGTGAATCTGTGCTGGCTGGTTAAATATATATATCACCAGGAGATTAACACTCTCCCCAGTTTAGGGCACTGAGTCTGTGCTGGCTGGTTGAATATACCTAGCCACGAGATTTACACTCTCCTCAGTTTAGGGCACTGACTCTGTACTGGCTTGTTAAATATGAAAAACCAGGATATTTACACTCTCCTCAGTTTAGGGCACTGACTCTGTGCTGGCTGGTTGAACATATATAACCAAACGATTTGCACTCTACTCAGTTGAGAGAGCTGACTATGTCAGGATGGTTAAATATATATAACCAGGAGATTTACACTCTCCTCAGTTTAGGGCACTGACTCGTTGCTGGCTGGTTGAACATATATAACCAAAAGATTTGCACTCTACTCAGTTTAGTGCACTAATTCTGCGCTGGCTGGTAAAATATGTATAACCAGGAGATTTACACTCTCCTCAGTTTAGGGCACCGACCCGAAACTGGCTCGTTAAATATATATAAATAAGAGATTTACACTGTCCTTAGTTTTGGGCACTGTCTCTGTCCTGGCTGGTTAAATATATATAACCTGGAGATTTATCCTCTTCTCAGTTTAGGAACATGATCTGTGCTGGCTGTTCAAATTTATATAACCCAGGAGATTTACACTCTCCTGCGTTTAGTGCACTGAGTCCGTGCTGGCTGGTTGAATATGTATAGCCAGGAGATTGACACTCTCCTCTGTTTTGGGCACTGACTCTATGCTGACTGGTTAAATATATATAACCAGGCGATTTGCAATCTCCTCAGTTTAGGGCACTCACTCTGTGCTGGCTGGTTCAATATATATATATATATATTCAGGTGATTTACGCTCTCCTCAGTTTTGGGTATTGACTCTGTGTTCGCTGGTTAAAAATATATAAAACCAGGAGTTTACACTCTCCTCAGTTTAAGGCAATGACTCTGTGCTAGCTGGCTAAATTTATATAACCAGGAGATTTACACACTTCTCAGTTTAGGTCACTGACTCTGTGCTGGCTGGATAAATATATATAACCAGGAGATTTACACTCTCGTCAGTTTCGGGCACTGACACTGTGTTGGCTGCTTCAATATATATAACCAGGAGATTTACGCTCTCCTCAGATTCGGGCACTGACTCTGTGCTGGCTGTTTAACTATTTTTAACCAGGAGATTTATGCTCTCCTCAGTTTAGGACTCTGACTCTGTGCTGGCTGGATAAATATATATAACCAGGAGATTTACACTGTCCTCAGTTTCGGGCACTGACTCTGTGCTGGCTGGTTAAATATATATAACCAGCAGATTTACACTCTCGTCAGTTTCGGGCACTGACTCTGTGCTGGCTGGTTAAATATATATAACCAAGAGATTTACACTGTCCCAGAATATAACCGGATCTGTCAGATTCTTCCTTGCTTTTCCTGGCGATGGTTCCTGTGAATTGCAGTGTGGAACCGGGCAGCATTGCTCGGCATCTCGGAAGCTTTCCCCTCTGCTGCTTCCCATTTCTTATTGAAATATTGGTTGCACCACAAGGATGGGTTTGTTTTGTTCGAAAAGTGAGAGACTGATACCGTCAGGAACCTGAAATAATTACAGAAGCCGCTGGAAACACTGAACAGTCCCAACAGCTTCTGTAGTGGTGGGGAGGGAGGATTCATGAGTCAAATCTCTGCAAGGATAAAATAAACTCCAGCCACAAAACAGTCAGAGTTCCTAAGTTTTACAAACATCCGCATAACATTTTTCTGAGCCATCAATTCTCCTTAAACTCTCTAAATGCTGAATAGCATCTTTCTGACTCTCACTTTGAGAGATGTCCCTCAGTGAGCTCCTCCATCATTCTTTCCATTTCACTGGGGACCCACTATCCACAGTCTCCATTCAAATGATCTCAACTCAGACACACAGAGATCTTAAAGAGTGACACAATGCAGATAGGAAGTTGATTTCATTTCTGTTTCTGAGTCCAATCTTCACTCAGTGAGACAGAGTCAGGTATTCAAGGCTCAAACAAGAGCTGGATTCTGCTTCTGGTGATTGTCTTCATTCAGTGAGAAGGAGGGCCGTGGGCCAGAAGGAGCTCATCATTGTGCTTCGGGTTGTCTGCTCAGTCTGCAGCATTGCAGGCCGTGGGAGCAGGGCAGTGGGAAAGGTACCTCGTGTGGCCTGCAATAGGATTTTCAACACATTGTTCCAGACCAGTTACAGAGCTCCAGGAATTCTGAATGAGGATCGGAAAAATGCATTGATTGAAGGAGGAGGATCAGGAAAACAGGATAAAGCTGCTGAGGTCAGCAGGATTTCTCGGTCTAACTCTGTGCCATTCTTTATTTTCTGCTTCATAAATCTAAAATCCGGAGCTCAATCCACTCAGAGCAATATAAGCTCAGAAACAAATCATTCAGTCCAACACATCCATGCTGAACTGATATCCGATGTCAATCTCATCCTATTTGTCAGAATTTGGCCCAAGTTCCTCTGAACCCTTTTTAATTCCTACACCCACCCAGATACCTTTTAAATGTTGTAATTGTACCAGCCTCCACTACTTCCTCTGGCAGCTAATGCACACAGTGCCCTCTGCTTGAAAAATGTTCCCCTTAGGTCCCTTTTATGTTTCCCCTCTCAACTTTAACATATGCCATCTGCTTCTGGACTCCCCAATACAGGGAAATCACCTTGCCTTTTTACCCTATTGAGGGTCCTTCATGATTTTGTGAACCTCTATAAGGTAAACCCTCAGCTACTGACGCTCCAGGGATAATAGCCCCAACCTATACAGTCTTAACCTCCAGCACAAACCCTCCAACCTTGACAACATCCATGTAAATCTTTTCTGAACCCTTTAAAGTTTCACAACACCCTTCTTATAGGAGGGAGTCCAGAATTGCACTATATACCAAAAGTGGCTGAACCAATACTGCAACATGACCTCCCAACTCCTTTACACAATTAACTGAGCAATAAAGACAAAAATGACAAACGCTTTCTTCACTATCCTATCGAAATGTTAGTCCACCTTCAACGATCTATGAAGCTACACTCCAGGTCTATTTGTTTAGCAATACCTCTAGTACCTTGTCATTCAGTGTATAAATCCTGCTCTCTTTTGCCTTTCCAAAATGCAGCACCTCACATTTATCTAAATTAATCTCCATCTGCCACTCCTCAGCCCATTGGTCATTCTGATCAAGATCCCGTTGTCCTCTGAGGTAACCATCTTCACTGTCCTCGACACTTCCAATTTTACTGTCATTTGCAAACTTACTATCCATTCGTCCGATGGTCACATCCAAATCTTTTATATAAATGACAAAACAACAGTGGACCCAGCACCGGTCCTTGGGGCACACCGCTGGTCACAGGCCTTCAGTCTGAAAAGCACCCCTACCCAACACCCTCTGTCTTCGACCTTCGAGCCAGTTCTCTCCCCAAAGGGTAATTCTACTGCCCCAACATAAAAGTTTGAATTATGACACCACTTTCAAAAGTACAACAATAACCTATTCCTGATTGGGGAATCGGGGCCAGGGAGTCAATAAAAAAGATTCAAGGTTCGTTAAATTGGAGATTCAGTTCAGTGCATCACGAAATGAAAACAATTCAGCAGGGCACTCGTACGTGGAAGAAGTGATTCAGGGAACAATTAAATGGAAAGAATTGAGGCAGGGCAACAGGAATTGGAGATTTTATGCAGCGGCCTTTATATTTGGCAGGATAATACTCAAAGGGAGAGTTGGTGCAGTTTCAGGGTTTGTGCAGGATTGGTAAATGGGATAAATGGTGCAGAGCAGCGGAGCCATAAACAGTCGTACAATCATAGAGATTTACAACATGGAAACAGACACTTCAGTCCAACTTGTCTGTGGGTCAATGTTAGAATACTGGCAGCGCTCCACGAGATTGGAAAATCATTCCAAGGAACTACTAAATGGAAGGATTGGGCAAGGGCTTATCGAAATAAGAGAATTTGGAATGGGGCATCTGATATTGTCAAATTAGTGCAGTTAGAACCGAATGGGAGAGTTTCAGTTTAGCAGTAAATGGGAGACTTAGGACATGACAATACTTGATGCGGGAATGAGAGGAGGGCACCCCTAAATTGGGCGAGAGCATCAGTCAGTATGAGGATTGGTGTAAGGCAAAACGGAATGGAGAACTTGTTCAGGACATCAGTAATTGGGGGAAATGGTGCGAGGAAACAAAGAATTGAAGAATTGATGCGGGACATCAGTAAATGAGAGACCTGGTGCAAAGTGGAGCTAAATTAGAGAATTGGTGCATGGCGACAGTAAATGGGAGAATTAGAGTCGTGCACCCTTAAATGGTAGAATCGGGCTCAGGCATCAGAAAATGGAACGATTACTACAGGATATGAGTAAATTGGAGATTTGGTGGAAACAATAAATGGGTGATCTGGTGCACAGTGCCGTTGTATTAGAAAATTGATGGGAGTGCCAATATATTGGAAAATTGGAGCATAGCATGTCTAAATTGGGGAATAGGGGCCAGGGAATCAATAAAAAGAAGAAATGTTGCAAGCATTGGTAAACTGAAGATTCAGTTCAGTGCATCACTAAATGAAAAAAATACAGCAAGACATCCTTTCGTGGAAGATGTGTATCAGAGAACAACTAAATGGAAGGAATTGATGCAGGCAACATTAATTGGAGCATTCATGCAGGTGCCATTAAATTCGATGTGGGAGGACTGGGACAGGATAACCTCAATGGGTGAGTTGGTGAAATTCCTGAATTAGTGCAGGATTGGTAAATGGGAGAATTGGTGCAGGGAAGCGGAGCACTAATTACAGCCTTAGAGATGTACAGCACGGAAACAGACCCTTCAGTCCAACATGTCCACGCCCAAATTTAAGAATTCTGGCAGGTCTCCACGAAATTGGAGAATCATTGCAAGAAACTACTAAATGGAAAAGTTGGGAAAGAGCTTATCCAAATGTGAGAATTTGCAACAGGGCATCAGATAATGGGTGAATTAGTGCATTTCAGCACTAAATGGGTGTGTTATGTTGCACTAAATGGGAGAATTGGGACAGGGAGATTTAGAGTAGCGCACCCCTAAATTGGACGAGAGCATCAGTCAGTATGGGGATTGGGGTAAAGCAAAACTGGATGGAGAATTTGTTCAGGACATCAGTAATTGGGGGAAATGATGCCAAGCAAAACTGAATTGGAGAATTGGTGTGGGGTATCAGTAAAAGAAGGACCTGGTGCATGGTGCTGATAACTTCGAGATTGGAGCAAATGGGAGAACACGGGCAGTGAATCAGGAAGTAGGACAAATGTTGCAAAGGGTTAGTGTTCAAGATTCAATACAGTGCACCACGAAATGGGGGAGTTGGTGCATTTCACCACGAAAGGGGGGATATTTGCAGTTTGGGGAATTTGGAGATATGATGCAGGGATTGCCAAGATTAGAGAATTCTGTCAGCGGTCTACTAAATGGGAGAATTGTTGCAAGGAAATACTGAATGGAAGACCTGGTGCACAGTGGAGCTCAATTACAGAATGGGTGTATGGCAACAGGAAATGGGAGAATTAGGGTAGCGCACCCTTAAATGGTAAAATCGGGGTCGGGCATCAGTAAGGTGAAGAGGTAGTACAGGAGTATGAGTCAATTCGAGATTTGGTGGGTTTCAAAAAATGGGAGATTCGGTGCACAGTGCCATGACATTGGAAAATTGGTGGGAGTGTCTATACATGAGAAAATTGGAGAAGAGCATGTCTAATTTGGGATATTGGGGCCAGGGAATCAATAAAAAGAAATGTTGGAAGCATCGGAAAATTGGAGAGTCAGTTCAGTGCACCACTAAATGAACAAATACAATCAGCAGGGAATCCGTACGGTGAAAATGTGTATCAGGGAACAACTAAATGGAAGGAATTGATGCAGAGCAACAATAATTGGAGAATTCATGCAGGTGACGTTAAATTCTAAGTGGGAGGACTGGGGCAGGATAACCTCAGTGGGTGAGTTGGTGAAATTCCCGAATTAGTGCAGGATTGGTAAATGGGAGAATTGGTGCAGGGAAGCAGAGCACTAATTTCAGCCTTAGAGATGTACAGCACGGAAACAGATCCCTCAGTCCAACCTGTTCACGCCCAAATTTAAGAATTCTGTAAGCTCTACACTAAATTGGAGAATCTTTGCAATAAAATACAAAATGTATAAATTTCGCAAGGGCTTATCGAAATGATGGAATTTTCAACAGGTTATCAAGTAATGGGTGAATTAGTGCAGTTCAGTGCAAAATGGGTGAGTTATGCTGTTTTGCAACTGCATGGGAGAATTGGGGCAGGACAATACCTTTTGGAAGATTTAGAGCAGCGCACCCCTAAATTGGGCGAGGGCAACAGTCAGTATGAGGATTGGTTTAAGGCAACACTGAGTGGGGAACTTGTTCAGGACATCAGTAATTGGGGGAAATGGTGCTAACCAACACTGAATTGGAGAATTGGTGCGGGGTATCAGTACATTAAAGACCTGGTGGAGGGTGCCAATAACTGAGAATTGGAGCAACTGGGAGACCCCGGGCAGTGAATCAGTAAATAGGACAAATGTTGCAAACGATTAGTGGTCCAGATTCAATGCAGCGCACCACGAATTGGGGGAGTTGGTGCAGTTCACCAGTAAAGGGAAGATATGTGAAGGTTCGGTAAATTGAAGATTTGATGCAGGGATCTCCAAGATTAGAGAATTCTGGCAGCAGACTACTAAATGGGAGATTTGTTGCAGGGAAATACTGAATGGAAGACCTGGTGCACAGTGGAGTTGAATTAGAGAATGGGGGCATGGCACCAGGAAATGATAGAATTAGAGTAGCGCACCCTGAAATGATAGAATCGGGGTTGGACATCAGTGAATGAAGGAATAAATACAGGTTTAAGAGTAAAAGGGGGATTTGATGGAAACACTAAATGGGAGAATCAGTGCAGAGTGCCATTCCATCAGAACATTGGTCAGAATGCCAACATATTTTCTACAATACAGGAGGAAATAGAGAGGCTGCTCCAGCTCCTTTATTTTCAATAATACAGGAGGAAGCAGTGACGCTGTTCCAGCTCCTTTATTTTCTATAATACAGGAGGAAGCAGTGACGCTGCTCCAGCTCCTTTATTTTCTATAATACAGGAGGAAGCAGAGACGATGCTCCAGCTCCTTTATTTTCTATAATACAGGAAGAAGCAGTGACGCTGCTCCAGCTCCTTTATTTTCTATAATACAGGAGGAAGCAGTGACGCTGCTCCAGCTCCTTTATTTTCTATAATACAGGAGGAAGCAGTGACGCTGCTCCAGTTCCTTTATTTTCTATAATACAGGAGGAAGCAGTGACGCTGCTCCAGCTCCTTTATTTTCTATAATGCAGGAGGAAGCAGTGACGCAGCTCCAGCTCCTTTATTTTCTATAATGCAGGAGGAAGCAGTGACGCTGCTCCGGCTCCTTTATTTTCTATAATACAGGAGGAAGCAGTGACGCTGCTCCGGCTCCTTTATTTTCTATAATGCAAGAGGAAGCAGTGACGCTGTTCCGGCTCCTTTATTTTCTATAATGCAGGAGGAAGCAGTGACGCTGCTCCGGCTCCTTTATTTTCTATAATACAGGAGGAAGCAGTGACGCTGCTCCAGCTCCTTTATTTTCTATAATACAGGAGGAAGCAGTGACGCTGCTCCGGCTCCTTTATTTTCTATAATACAGGAGGAAGCAGTGACGCTGCTCCGGCTCCTTTATTTTCTATAATGCAGGAGGAAGCAGTGACGCTGCTCCGGCTCCTTTATTTTCTATAATACAGGAGGAAGCAGTGACGCTGCTCCAGCTCCTTTATTTTCTATAATACAGGAGGAAGCAGTGACGCTGCTCCAGCTCCTTTATTTTCTATAATACAGGAGGAAGCAGTGACGCTGCTCCAGCTCCTTTATTTTCTATAATACAGGAGGAAGCAGTGACGCTGCTCCAGCTCCTTTATTTTCTATAATACAGGAGGAAGCAGTGACGCTGCTCCAGTTCCTTTATTTTCTATAATACAGGAGGAAGCAGTGACGCTGCTCCAGCTCCTTTATTTTCTATAATACAGGAGGAAGCAGTGACGCTGCTCCAGCTCCTTTATTTTCTATAATGCAGGAGGAAGCAGTGACGCTGTTCCAGCTCCTTTATTTTCTATAATGCAGGAGGAAGCAGTGACGCTGCTCCAGCTCCTTTATTTTCTATAATACAGGAGGAAGCAGTGACGCTGTTCCAGCTCCTTTATTTTCTATAATACAGGAGGAAGCAGTGACGCTGCTCCAGCTCCTTTATTTTCTATAATACAGGAGGAAGCAGTGACGCTGCTCCAGCTCCTTTATTTTCTATAATACAGGAGGAAGCAGTGACGCTGTTCCAGCTCCTTTATTTTCTGTAATACAGGAGGAAGCAGTGACGCTGCTCCAGCTCCTTTATTTTCTATAATACAGGAGGAAGCAGTGACGCTGCTCCAGCTCCTTTATTTTCTATAATACAGGAGGAAGCAGTAACGCTGCTCCAGCTCCTTTATTTTCTATAATACAGGAGGAAGCAGTGACGCTGCTCCAGCTCCTTTATTTTCTATAATACAGGAGGAAGCAGTGACACTGCTCCAGCTCCATTATTTTCTATAATACAGGAGGAAGCAGTGACGCTGCTCCAGCTCCTTTATTTTCTATAATACAGGAGGAAGCAGTGAAGGTGCTCCAGCTCCTTTATTTTCTATAATACAGGAGGAAGCAGTGAAGCTGCTCCAGCTCTTTAATTTTCTATAATACAGGAGGAAGCAGTGACGCTGCTCCAGCGCCTTTATTTTCTATAATACAGGAGGAAGAAGTGACGCTGCTCCAGCTCCTTTATTTTCTATAATACAGGAGGAAGCAGTGAGCTGCTCCAGCTCCTTTATTTTCTATAATACAGGAGGAAGCAGTGACGCTGCTCCAGCTCCTTTATTTTCTATAATACAGGAGTAAGCAGTAACGCTGCTCCAGCTCCTTTATTTTCTATAATACCGGAGTAAGCAGTGACGCTGCTCCAGCTCCTTTATTTTCTATAATAGAGGAGGAAGCAGTGACGCTGCTCCAGCTCCTTTATTTTCTATAATACAGGAGGAAGCAGAGACGCGGAACCAGCTCCTTTATTTTCTATAATACCGGAGTTAGCAGTGACGCTGCTCCGGCTCCTTTATTTTCTATAATACAGGAGGAAGCAGTGAGCTGCTCCAGCTCCTTTATTTTCTATAATACAGGAGGAAGCAGTGACGCTGCTCCAGCTCCTTTATTTTCTATAATACAGGAGTAAGCAGTAACGCTGCTCCAGCTCCTTTATTTTCTATAATACCGGAGTAAGCAGTGACGCTGCTCCAGCTCCTTTATTTTCTATAATACAGGAGGAAGCAGTGACGCTGCTCCAGCTCCTTTATTTTCTATAATACAGGAGGAAGCAGTGACGCTGCTCCAGCTCCTTTATTTTCTATAATACAGGAGGAAGCAGTAACGCTGCTCCAGCTCCTTTATTTTCTATAATACAGGAGGAAGCAGTGACGCTGCTCCAGCTCCTTTATTTTCTATAATACAGGAGGAAGCAGTGACACTGCTCCAGCTCCATTATTTTCTATAATACAGGAGGAAGCAGTGACGCTGCTCCAGCTCCTTTATTTTCTATAATACAGGAGGAAGCAGTGAAGCTGCTCCAGCTCTTTAATTTTCTATAATACAGGAGGAAGCAGTGACGCTGCTCCAGCGCCTTTATTTTCTATAATACAGGAGGAAGAAGTGACGCTGCTCCAGCTCCTTTATTTTCGATAATACAGGAGGAAGCAGTGACGCTGCTCCAGCTCCTTTATTTTCGGTAATACAGGAGGAAGCAGTGACGCTGCTCCAACTCCTTTATTTTCTATAATACAGGAGGAAGCAGTGACGCTGGTCCAACTCCTTTATTTTCTATAATATAGGAGGAAGCAGTGACGCTGCTCCAGCTCCTTTATTTTCTATAATGCAGGAGTAAGCAGAGACGCTGCTCCAGCTCCTTTATTTTCTGTACTACAGGAGGAAGCAGTGACGCTGCTCCAGCTCCTTTACTTTCTATAATACAGGAGGAAGCAGTGACCCTGCTCCAGCTCCTTTATTTTCTATAATACAGGAGGAAGCAGTGACGCTGCACCAGCTCCTTTATTTTCTATAATACAGGAGGAAGCAGTGACCCTGCTCCAGCTCCTTTATTTTCTATAATACAGGAAGAAGAAGTGACGCTGCTCCGGCTCCTTTATTTTCTATAATACAGGAGGAAGCAGTGACGCTGCTCCAGCTCCTTTATTTTCTATAATACCGGAGGAAGCAGTGACGCTGGTCCAACTCCTTTATTTTCTATAATATAGGAGGAAGCAGTGACGCTGCTCCGTCTCCTTTATTTTCTATAATACAGGAGGAAGCGGTAACGCTGCTCCAGCTCCTTTATTTTCTATAATACAGGAGGAAGCAGTGACGCTGCTCCAGCTCCTTTATTTTCTATAATACAGGAGGAAGCAGTGACCCTGCTCCAGCTCCTTTATTTTCTATAATCCAGGAGGAAGCAGTGACGCTGCTCCAGCTCCTTTATTTTCTATAATACAGGAGGAAGCAGTGACGCTGCTCCAGCTCCTTCATTTTCTATAATACCGGAGGAAGCAGTGACGCTGCAACAGCTCATTTATTTGGTGCAATCAATAAATGGGTCTGTTTCCATGCTGTACATCTCTATTTAAATGGCATCTGGATGGGATGATGACAGGGATGGTTTGGATTGGGAAAGGGACAAATGTTGGCAAATATGGCTAGATCATTTTCGGTTATCTCGTCAGCAGGGAGGAGCTGGAATGGAGGGTCAGTCAGCAGCCATGTCGATTGGAGAATTGGTGCTTTTAGTATCTCCCTCAATATGCGTCTCCATATTTCTTTCTTTCTCTGTGAATGCACCTGGCCCTTTTTCACATTCTCGGACTCTCCGTCTGCCCATATTCCTCATTTCCTCATTTACCATTTCTGGTCTCTGAAAAGCCTGACATTCGGAGACAAATTGAGAATGGACCAGCTAACAGGCTTTCTGCCCCCTCGGTAGCATATGTGGGATTGGGCTCACATTCTCCGAATAATGTGTCTGGCGCTTATGCCTGAGGTGAGGAGTCATTCCTTCCTCCAAATATTATGATTTTTTCAAGTTCGAAATAGACTTCCTATTAAAGCCGTCAATACGTCCCAAGAGGATGAAAAATATCCCCTTTGTCCTGTCAGTTTAAACAGATACAAATATCTGTTTGAAGCCAATGCAAGAGAAGATTGCCCTTTTATGTGCCTTTGCATTGAATAATGTTCAATTGTGAAATGTCTGGTTTTGCAATAGCGGGGTTTGATTGTAAATCACACTGAGTAATATTGATACAGAAATGTATTACCGAGTTACTGTGGTCATGTGGTGAAGGAACTGCACATATGGCAGTCGCTTAGTTATTTAAAACCCCTCCTTGGTCAGCAGCTGACCATAGGGTCCAATCTCAGCTGCTCCCGCTTGTTGTATTGAAGGCTCGTAGGTTCACCTTTTATTAAGTGTCGTGTTGCTGATGAAGTGACTCAGCATCCTGTTTGAGTTCGAGCCTGTTATGGTTTGGCAAACCACTCCTTTTTCCTGGTTTAGTTCCAGCAGTGCATGTTGTTCTTCCTAACCAATACACCAATTTGGAGTTTCTTGCCGCTGTTCCCAAAGCACTCCTTCTTCTCCTCCACTTTTATTCTCCCTCCTTCATTCCAAGTTTGGTGGGAATAACGAGGTGAGGCAGGAGACATTGCAGAAAGGCCGTGGAATGTTGTGGTTATGGCGCAGAAACCAGGAGTGGATCACCCTCATTCTCTGCTGTCGCCATTCATTCATTTTACAGCATCATTTATGCTTCCATGTTCTCCTATAGGTGTAGCTTTTTTTTCTATTGGATAAAGAATGCAGCTTTAATTTCGAAAGGGTTACAATATTTTGAGGAAGAAATGCCTCCTTATGTCACATCCAAGTGGCAGATGTATTATCTGTAGAATGTGAGCCAGGTTTTACAGACTCCTGCCAGGTTCCAGAAAACCTCTCAGCAGCTCCATTCTCAAACTATCCCTGAACGTCAGGGTTTTCATAGAGTAGGAATGGGAAATGAGGGATATTGGCAAAGAAAGGGTCACAGAATATGAAAAAGGGTGAGGTAGATACACAGAGATAAAGACAGAAAATTAGAGACCCATCTTGAGGTAGACACTGAAAGAATCAGAGCTCGGGTCGACATGGCTGCTTACTGGCACCAAAAAACAGGATTTTGATAACTATCCTCATTCGACCGATAAAACTGACTATTATCGCGGCATTGTAGTCTAGAAATGAAGACCTAACCTGGTTCTATCGTTGTGAATCATTGTCTCTGTTTCTCCCCACAGATGTTGCCAGGACTATTCAGTTTGCACGTCAATTCTTGTTTTTGGTTCAGATTTCCAACATCTGCATCTCTTGGTTTTCTGTTCAACTTGAAAACGGTTGGCAGAAAACCGATGTTCTGCCAGCTTTGGAAAAGTGGTCAGAAATATTCTAACCACGATGTGTGTGCAGAACAAAGCACGCATTCATTGACCGGGAATAGAGCCCGTGTCACGGCGGCGAAAGCGCTAAATGCTGGCTACTAGACTACAAGGGAAGGCAGAAGGCGCCCTTGCATTTATTCAGAATGAAGACACTTTTGCCTTTTCATTTCTGATCAGTCTTGCTGCAGATTAGGTCCTCGTTGCCTTCGAGCTTTCACAGAGTGGGAAGAGACCGTTCGGCCCATCGTAAATTGCAGCTCATCAGGCATCCATGTATTCCAGTCCCAGTTTCTAGTTTTGGCTCAAAATGTTATGTGTACTGATTTTTCCAGAGCAAATATCAATGCGATTCTCACTGTGAATTTAAACGACACGAGAATGGGACTGAGGTTTGACATGGTCACACTGTGTTGGAACCACCTTGAGGAACTGAACCTCATTTTCACCCACAGAGGGAGACACACAGAAACATATCCTGGGAGGTACAGATGTCTCAGGATCACACCAGCACCTTGTGCTTCACTTCCGCTCACTGCTCCACCCAACAGCTTCTCTGACAAAGGCAGCTTTAGGTTGAACACTCGCCAGTTTGACGGGCAATGAGAGATGTTGAGCAGAGCTGGAATTTAAAATGGACAATAGACCGGAATGCAAGTTTTAACTTCGAAACCATACTGATCCAAACCATTCAGATCCTCGGAACCTGACAAAACAGGACCAGCCATACACCTGTCTGACATTGAGCTGTAATGGACCCAAAAGCAACATTCAATTTGAATACACACTGATCCAATCCATGCAGCTCGAAAGAACCGAAGAAAATAGCAACTGACAACATGCAATTGGCTGAACTAACACGTTACACACGACACATGTAGGATGTAAACCTACAATCGTCTGATTCAAAGTCAGATGTTTGATCTATTGCTTCACTAGCCGGATGCACACACACACGCTGGGCACCTTTCCAGATGTGATGTAAACATGGAGATCTGGGAAACAACATTCATAAGGTGATCACCCAGCAAAGATAATCCACTTTGTGTAACAGGGCCTTTCAATGGCAAAGCAAATACATTTGTCCTCAGGTGCCTGCTTCTATGTCGCCTGTTCTTCTGCTGGACGTCTTCAGCATTTCATTCACAGTCACTGCGCTATCTTATGATGCACTCCACTGAAATGTACTTTCATACTTGGATTTAGTGTCACTTCCAGTCAAGATCCTGAACAAATTCAGCGAGAAACCTCTGGTCATTTCCAACATGGAATTTGGAATCAGACGATTTGAACGAAGGCTTTATTGGGGCCGCCCCATCACCGCAGATCAGCGCCCCAAAACGAGCCGCTGTTAGTATCAAACTGTTCTGTACCTTCCTGCATTAAATCAGGTTAGCACAGCTCCGCTTTCTTCACATTGAAACCAGGGCAGCAATATGAATTGTTTGGAAACTTAGAGAGAGAAACATTGCTGCTGAAGATGATGATGACGTGAAGATCATACACAGAGTCTGGACAGATCAGGTCACAAGTGTTACTGTTAGCTTCAGTAGGGTCACTGGTTCGGAGTCTGAGTTTGTAATGCCCAGACCGGGATACAATTCCCAGTCAGGAAATGAAGATTTATTTCTCTTCTTGTGAGTTATCTTATTGAAAACTAACTCCTGCTTCCTCACAGAACACAGACCCAGGCCAACCCAGTGATTGTTTACATCTATCTAGAAGGACAATAGCAACAGATACACGAGAGAACTGTAACCACAAATCACCCATCGAGGTTCTCACCTTTCTGAGTTGGAAATATCTCCCTGCTCTGGCAGTGCTTTTGGGTCTAGATCCTGGAACTCTCTCCCGAACAGTATCAAGGCTGTACCTTGAGTTCTTCCAGGGTTCTGTAAAGTAACTCACCATCTCAATCTCTGGAGAGAAGAGGGATGGACAGTGATTCCTATCCCATTGTGTGGCGTCCTACGCCACGAATGAGTTTCGAACAGGGTGATAAGATTGACTATCGCGCGGAAACAGCCCCTTCAGCTCAAATCTGTCCCTACAGCGAGTAACCCACGCAGACCAATTTCCTTCTGGCTAATGCACCTAATACTTTTGGCAATTCAGCATGAACAATTCATCCTAAACTGCACATATTTGGACTGCGGAAGGAAGCCCACGCAGACACAGGGAGAATGTGCAAACTCCATACAGACAGTTGCTGAAGGCTGGAATTGAACTTGAGACCCTACTGTCTTGAGGCAGCAGTGTTAACCACTGAGCCACCGCGCGACCCCTACGCTTTTAATGTGGACACCTGCAAGTGATCGAGAGAAGTGATTCAGTGGAGCAGGGTGATTGAAATAAAATGAAAGGTAAAGACGACTGGAAGGATTGAATCAGTAAGTGAGAGAGGAGCTGGTGGAGCAAGGCTCAATTTTAGAACTAAAAGATCAGCCTGTACTGCCCACTGTTTGTATTGACTCACACAACACTCCTGATCCATTCACCACAATGACCCTGTTCTCTTGGGGTGATATTCCCTCTGTACATATTAACGCAGTTCATGGGCTCCAGGAGGATGAACACATCCTCTTTATCCTGTCAGTTTAATGAAGATGGAGGGATCAGTTTGAACCCAACGCAAGAAGAGATTGCCTCTTTCTGTGCATTTTCACTGGGGAATGTCCAGCTGTGAACTAATCTTTTCTGTCTAAGAGGAGGCTGATTTACATTCCCACCGAACAACTTTCAACCCGAAACAAATGTCCGAGTTACTCTGATTGACTAGATAATGAACTGCAGATCTGGATTTGAAGAGCAATGTCTGCGCTGTCGCCGTGGATTAATTCGTTAAAGCGCCTGGTAATAACCAGACCAGGACGGTGTCAAATCCTAGCGTTGCATGTCCTGTACATTGAAGGTTCGTTACTTAACCATCCCGTAAATGCCATTTTGTTGATCCACCATACCAAAAGAGACGGCTCAGCATCCTTCTGGTGTTTGAGCTCAGCCCATTGGTATTTCATGTTCCCACGTCCTACCGCCTCCTGTGGCCCCATCAGTCAATGCTCGATCTTTCTAATTCCACTTTTATTCTCCCTCCTTCATTCCTACTTTGTTGGGAATAACGAGGGGAGGCAGGAGACACTGCAGATATCCCAGCAATGTTGTGGGAATGGCACACACACTGCAAGATGATACCCCTCCTTTTCTGCTGTCACCATTCATTCGTTTAATTGAAGCAATTGATTCACTTAAATTGTATAATTGGGGTGAAATTGTTTTTGCTTGGTGGATTATGAATTCTATTAAGAATTGTAAAAGCTCATCATATTTTGAGTGAATTAATGTCACCTTACAGCAGGCCTCAGTGACATCGACTCTACCCGGAGAATGTGAGGACAGTTCTGCACACTCTAGTCAGGGGCGGGGAAAGCCCGTTAGTAGGTCTACTCTCAAACTATCTCCGAATGTCAGACATTTCAAAGAGCAGAAATGGGAAATAAGGGATATTGATAGACAGAGAGTGGGAGAATGTGGAAGAGAATGAGGTGGATACGCAGAGGAAATGATAGACGAGTAGAGACGCATATTGAGGTAGAGCCTGAAAATAGAAACTCTCCATTTAAAATGGGTGCTCACTGACAGAAAGGGGAATAAAAAAGAACAATTGAATGCCAGCGTTTCACCAGCTCAAGGCAACGGGATCAGCATTACACCCGGAAAAGTCGGTTGACATTCAGAAAGTTGACATTTCTCGGCTAATATAATATTCTGATAAATATGCTGATTTGCTAAGTAAAACTGACAATTACTCTGACATTAAAACAATAAGATACGTAACTGCTCTGGTTCTGTCGATCTGAAACATTAAACCTGTTTCTCTCCACAGATGCTGCCAAGTCTGCCGAGTTTCTCTGTCAATTTCCGTTTCTGATTCAGAATTCCAGCATTCGCAGTGCTTTGTTTAAAGTTACTCTGCATTAATTATTGGACAACACTTGATCAATTGTCAGCTCCATACTTCATTCCCTGCTTCGGGAAGGCTGACCCCACGATTAATGGTACGAGGAAAACTCCATTTGCTGCAACAGTGAGAAAACTGAATCCTCACCAGTAGGCTAACAGGGAAAGCAAAAAGAAAAGGTACTGTGTGTTTTCATCATGAAACCGCTTTTGTCTTTTCATCTGTGATCATTTTTGCTGCAGATTAGTTTCTCCCTTTCTTCCGATTTTTACAGCGTGAATAAGACCTTTCGGCCCATCTGCAGTGCGGGTCATTGGACTTCCATCTATTCTAGTCCCAGTTCCCATAAACCTGCGTTTCTGATGTTACCAGGGCGAATCTAAATGGGATTCTCCCTGTGATCTTAAATGACACAACAACGGGACTGAAGTTGGACATGGTCACATTATGTTGTAACACCATCGAGGAACTCAACCTCATATTTACCCACAGATGGAAACAAACAGAGGTCTCAGGATTAGTCCCATTCCATATGCTTCCCATCCGCCAGTTTCTCCGACCAGCTCACCGCAGCTGTTCAAAGGGATCTGCAGCACAGAAAATGCCCTTCGGGCCATCAAGTCTGCACCAGTCGAAGACGGGCCCCTGACTGCTTTCATCACGTTTTCCAACGGTTGGCTCGTAGCTTCAACAAAGTTGCGATGGAATTGTTCAATTCATAGTGTCTCAACTTTCTCTGGGGATTTCTGTGTGTTGTATCCTGAAAGGCAGAGGGTTGTGGATTGCCCCATTCCCAACCTGTCTGAAATATCTTGTTTCCCTTCTCCTGTGGTTTGCATGTGAAAGATGAAGACAGGGTGTAATCTCCCATTTAATTTGTTGACATTACTGAATCGCAACCGGTTAGACTCCAGGCTGTGAGGGTAAAGCCAAATGAATTTCAAGTCCATTGCCTTAAACACGCATCGACGATTAGAGAACCACACTGTCCTCTTCATTTTCCAGGTTGCTCTCATTGTGGAGCTGAGGAAGAGTGAATCATTATCGGGTTTGTTTGAATCCAGTCACTTCACAGTTTCCAAAAGCGTTAAATTTTGGTGCATGGTGTGTCTGGTTGTATCATCCTCATAGATGGAATGGATATTAATTAAAACCAAGAGCAGGAATTGCAAGAGAAACTCAGCAGATCTCACAGCATCTATGCAGAGAAAATCAGAGACAACATTTCAAAACTTCATCAGAACTCGGTAATCTCCCACAGGTCCTGCCAAACCCGTTAGATTCGACAGCAGCTTCTGTTTTTGCTTCAGATTCCAAGAATCCACAGTTCTTTACACGAACCATTAAAGCAATGCTGAAACTTCTTTGTGGTTCCTCACACGAAAGGGTTCCATTTGGAGAATATTTTCCTGACCCCACTCGACACACGAAACTGTGCAGCATCCAAAACAGATGCAGTAAGAACAACCATCGCTGTCGCCCTCGCGGTTCTTGAACCAGGAACCTTTCATTTAACACCCCAATGCGCTGAAACTTCTCACCTCACACCTTGCACGATCCTCTAAAACAGGCTGTGACTGACTTCCCACTTCAGTCTGCCCTTCCCAGAACGCTAACTGTCCTCTATCAGTTTTACTTTGCCAGAATATAGACTGAGACATTCATTATAGCGACATGGGAACAGTCTGATCCCACCCACTACAGACACACCCATGTCACTGGGAACCAGCTCTCCTCCAACTGGGACCATCTCCCTTCGAGCCTCCCAGTGTCTTGTGTGGTCCAGAGTTATTTCATTGATCTAGAGTCCTGATGAGATTTGTATTCCTCATGGACAGGAACGAGAATTCTTTCAATGTCTCCGATCAGTTCATGTGGCGTCCTCTTAAAGAAGAGGAAGGTGTCTTGACTGTTTCTGCTTAGCCCGACAGTTCGCCCTTCTTCATTCTCCTCTGATTCCATTTCCCAAAGAGTTCCCGAACATTCACAAAGCTGGAAACTGTGTTATACGGGATGCGCCTTTAACATTTGTGCACCTGCCAAGTGACAATATTTTCCCAAAATCTCTTCACAATCCTCTGTCTTACACCGTGTCCAGGGATGAGAAATCACGTTTTGTGGAGAGATTCCCGAAGCTGGTGAGTTTCTCTTTGGAGTAAAGATGGTTAACTGTCAATTTCCTGCGGCTGTTTATAATGATGGGAGTTGGAAGAGTGTCATGGGCACTTTGACGAGCAGGAGCAAGTGTTGCCACTGACCAGAGGCAGTGAACAGAGGGACTGGGATTAAAGGAATCTAATGAAAAGCAGCACTTCCGTGCAGTCCATTCACAGAATACTGCAGGAGCTCGATGGGTCTAGCAGTATCTGTGAAAAGAGAAACAGAAATAACGGTTTAAGTGTGGTATATTTCTGATTAAGAACTCGAGCAGCCTATGTCTAATCAAATAACTGGCCTGGTCGGCTAACATGGGTTTTCTGAAGTTTGAGCGACAATGTGCCCGACAGGAAGATGTTCATGATCGAGTCGACAGGATTTGACCCTGCGTGGGGAAACATCAATGGATTAATAACCCATCGCCTTTATCAGTCTGCCACGAATACTCTGGTGTACAAATGGCTGAATATTTCTTCTAGAATGGAGAGTTGTAACCTGAAACACCAGTATTTGGCTTGTCCTGTCCGCAGCATGACCCCAGTATTCACTGTGACCCTCTCTTGGTTCAGAACAGAGGAGGATGCTGGGAGATCAAGTTGAATAACACACACATTGATGAGAGGTAAAGTGGATGGGAAGGATCCATTTTCATGTGCAGAGAGATTCATAAACACAGCAGTGCACCGAGTGTCCTTGTGTTTGAATAGCACTTACACCGCCAGCTGAATTACAGCCATTGAAGTGATGTTGAAGAAGACTCTCCATTGGCAAATCTAATGCGCAAAATCAGCTCTAATTGGTTAATCAGATGTCAAAATATGAAATGTTTTCAAATACTCACAGCTGGCAGTAGAGAGTGTAGATCTACCTTCAGGGGTTCATTCTGCTCGGATTTACACCCAGGATAATGTGCGACCTGAAGGCCTCATCACACCGGAAGGGGTCAAACTTTGAAGACTCTGATGGGGAGGATATTGGAATTCTTTCCAACAGAGGGCCCTCAAGGCGAGGTATTTTCACGGCTGAGATAGACAGACATTTAGTCAATTCGCAATCAAGGGCCAGGGAGATAAGGCTGAGAGGGGGAGTTGAGGATTAAACAAATCAGCCCGTGATCTCATTGAAAACTCGCCGACTTGATCGGCGAAAATGTTTCCAACTGCTCTAATATCTTTGCTGTCACTTGGAAGATGCTAAACCCCACTGTAAACGAAGGAAAGCACAAAGTTAGGAAGAGATGACTGCAGGCAAACGGAGTTGCAATTATTTATTGCTAGGAAGATCAAACTGTCAATTTGCCAGATTTCTTTGCTAACGTGGGCGGTAGAGTTGATCAAGGGAGCTGGTGATTTGAGTGTTCTTGGATATGAAACAAATAAAGGTCAGTGATATTTCTTTTCTGGCAAAATATATGGCCTTTTCTGATGCTCACAATGAAAGAGATGGTTTCCAAGAAAAGACAGAGACTAAGTCACCTGTAAAGTAATCGATGGCCAAGATATGACTCGCGATGTTCTATGGGACATATATGATTTATTGATTATTGTTCTCCAAACTTCCTTTACAATGGAACCGGGAGTGTGAGCAGGGAAATTAAACCCAACCATAATTATTGCCATCTTTTATCACTCACACACAGTATTTATTTCTTGTACGTTTTATTTCACATTGTGGTTACTGCGAGTCGGCTTGTAAACTGCATCTGCTGGTGAGTTATTTCCTCACTCTTCCTAATCTCTTCCCAAACCCATTCTGCATCCTTATCTCCTGAATGAAGGTAATCTCTCACCATTGTACAAGTGTCCCCAAAACCTCTGCATTTCACATGCCTCTTGTATGTCATCTCCCAATATTTTTTGATACTTTACTGTGTTGCAATTGTCCAGAATAAAATTAAAAATCCAAAATAGAGACTGGTGGACCTGGGTTTCCAACGCACCTTATTGCAGCCAAACCGCAGATGACTGCCCACAATACGGTCACGGAAACACACCCGGATCCATCAGGTAACACAGAATAAGCTCAGCACTAGAGGACATGTCAGGATCAGCACCCACCAGAAACACAACAGAAATATTTCTCGGCGATGCTATGTTGGATGTATTTCTCTCTGAGCAATGGAGAGTTACATGTGTTCCATCAGGAGTTACCTCACACCCGGAAGTAACCAGTGTCACACACGGTCATGTGATCCAAGTTCCAAGCCCCGGAATCCGAGACACTCAGATTCATCTGGACCCAGTCTGCGCCCTCCTGTATTATAGAAAATAAAGGAACTGGAGCAGCGTCACTTCTTCCTCCTGTATTATAGAAAATAAAGGAGCTGGAGCAGTGCATCTTCTTCCTCCTGTATTATAGAAAATAAAGGAGCTAGAGCAGCGTCTCTGCTTCCTCCTGTATTACAGAAAATAAAGGAGCTGGAGCAGCGTCACTGCTTCCTCCTGTATTATAGAAAAAAAAAGGAGCTGGAGCACCGTCACTGCTTCCTCCTGTATTATAGAAAATAAAGGAGCTGGAGCAGCGTCACTGCTTCCTCCTGCATTATAGAAAATAAAGGAGTTGGAGCAGCGACTCTGTTTCCTCGTGTATTATAGAAAATAAAGGAGCTGGAGCAGCGTCACAGCTTCCTCCTGTATTATAGAAAATAAAGGAGCTGGAGCAGCGTCTCTGCTTCCTCCTGTATTATAGAAAATACAGGAGCTGGAGCAGCGTCTCTGCTTCCCCCTGTATTATAGAAAATAAAGGAGCTGGAGCAGCGTCTCTGCTTCCTCCGGTATTATAGAGAATAAAGGAGCTGGAGCAGCGTCTCTGCTTCCTCCTGTATTATAGAAAATAAAGGAGCTGGAGCAGCGTCTCTGCTTCCTCCTTGTATTATAGAAAATAAATGAGCTGGAGCAGCATCACTGCTTCCTCCTGTATTACAGAAAATAAAGGAGCTGGAGCAGCGTCACTGCTTCCTCCTGTACTATAGAAAATAAAGGAGCTGGAGCAGCGTCACTGCTTCCTCCTGTATTATAGAAAATACAGGAGCTGGAGCAGCGTCACTGCTTCCTCCTGTATTATAGAAAATAAAGGAGCTGGAGCAGGGTCACTGCTTCCTCCTGTATTATAGAAAATAAAGTAGCTGGAGCATCGTCACTGCTTCCTCCTGTATTATAGAAAATAAAGGAGCTGGAGCGGAACTCTGCTTCCTCCTGTATTATAGAAAATAAAGGAGCTGGAGCAGCGTCTCTGCTTCCTGCAGTATTATAGAAAATAAAGGAGCTGGAGCAGCGTCACTGCTTTCTGCTGTATTATAGGAAATAAGGGAGCTGGAGCAGCGTCTCTGCTTCCTCCTGTATTATAGAAAATAAAGGAGCTGGAGCAGCGTCACTGCTTCCTCCTGTATTATAGAAAATAAAGGAGCTGGAGCAGCGTCACTGCTACCTCCTGTATTATAGAAAATAAAGGAGCTGGAGCAGCGTCACCGCTTCCTCCTGTATTATAGAAAATAAAGGAGCCGGAGCAGTGTCACTGCTTCCTCCTGTATTATAGAAAATAAAGGAGCCGGAGCAGCGTCACTGCTTCCTCCTGTATTATAGAAAATAAAGGAGCTGGAGCAGCGTCACTGCTTCCTCCTGTATTATAGAAAATAAAGGAGCTGGAGCAGCGTTACCGCTTACTCCTGTATTATAGAAAATAAAGGAAATGGAGCAGCGTCACTGCTTCCTCATGTATTATAGAAAATAAAGGAGCTGGAGCAGCGTCACTGCTTCCTCCTGTATTATAGAAAATAAAGGAGCCGGAGCAGCGTCACTGCTTCCTCCTGTATTATAGAAAATAAAGGAGCTGGAGCAGCGTCACTGCTTCCTCCTGTATTATAGAGAATAAAGGAGCTGGAGCAGCGTCACTGCTTCCTCCTGTATTATAGAAAATAAAGGAGACGGAGCAGCGTCACTGCTTCCTCCTGTATTATAGAAAATAAAGGAGCTGTAGCAGCGTCACTGCTTCCTCCTGTATTATACAAAATAAAGTAGCTGGAGCAGCGTCACTGCTTTCTCCTGTATTATAGAAAATAAAGGAGCTGTAGCAGCGTCACTGCTTCCTCCTGTATTATAGAAAATAAAGGAGCCGGAGCAGCGTCACTGCTTCCTCCTGTATTATAGAAATTAAAGGAGCTGGAGCAGCGTTACTGCTTCCTCCTGTATTATAGAAAATAAAGGAGCTGGAGCATCGTCACTGCTTCCTCCTGTATTATAGAAAATAAAGGACCTGGAGCGGCGTCTCTGCTTCCAGCTGTATTATAGAAAATAAAGGAGCTGGAGCAGCGTCTCTGTTTCCTGCTGTATTATAGATAATAAAGGAGCTGGAGCAGCGTCACTGCTTCCTCGTGTATTATAGAAAATAAAGGAGCTGGAGCAGCGTCACTGCTTCCTCCTGTATTATAGAGAATAAAGGAGCTGGAGCAGCGTCACTGCTTCCTCCTGTATTATAGAAAATAAAGGAGACGGAGCAGCGTCACTGCTTCCTCCTGTATTATAGAAAATAAAGGAGCTGTAGCAGCGTCACTGCTTCCTCCTGTATTATAGAAAATAAAGGAGCTGGAGCAGCGTCACTGCTTTCTCCTGTATTATAGAAAATAAAGGAGCTGTAGCAGCGTCACTGCTTCCTCCTGTATTATAGAAAATAAAGGAGCCGGAGCAGCGTCACTGCTTCCTCCTGTATTATAGAAAATAAAGGAGCTGGAGCAGCGTCACTGCTTCCTGCTGTATTATGGAAAATAAAGGAGCTGGAGCAGCGTCACTGCTTTCTGCTGTATTATAGGAAATAAAGGAGCTGGAGCAGCGTCTCTGCTTCCTCCTGTATTATAGAAAATAAAGTGCAGCAGCAGCGTCTTTGCTTTCTCCTGTATTATAGAAAATAAAGGAGCTGGAGCAGCGTCACTGCTTCCTCCTGTATTATAGAAAATAAAGGAGCTGTAGCAGCGTCACTGCTTCCTCTTGTATTATAGAAAATAAAGGAGCCGGAGCAGCGTCACTGCTACCTCCGGTATTATAGAAAATAAAGGAGCTGGAGCAGCGTCACTGCTTCCTCCTGTATTATAGAAAATAAAGGAGCTGGAGCAGCGTCACTGCTTCCTCCTGTATTATAGAAAATAAAGGAGCTGGAGCAGCGTCACTGCTTCCTCCTGTATTATAGAAAATAAAGGAGACGGAGCAGCGTCACTGCTTCCTCCTGTATTATAGAAAATAAAGGAGCTGTAGCAGCGTCACTGCTTCCTCCTGCATTATAGAAAATAAAGGAGCTGGAGCAGCGTCACTGCTTCCTCCTGTATTATAAAAAATAAAGGAGACGGAGCAGCGTCACTGCTTCCTCCTGTATTATAGAAAATAAAGGAGCTGGAGCAGCGTCACTGCTTCCTCCTGTATTATAGAAAATAAAGGAGACGGAGCAGCGTCACTGCTTCCTCCTGTATTATAGAAAATAAAGGAGCTGTAGCAGCGTCACTGCTTCCTCCTGTATTATAGAAAATAAAGGAGCTGGAGCAGCGTCTCTGCTTCCTCTTGTATTATAGAAAATAAAGGAGCCGGAGCAGCGTCACTGCTTCCTCCTGTATTATAGTAAATAAAGGAGCTGGAGCAGCGTCACTGCTTCCTCCTGTATTATAGAGAATAAAGGAGCTGGAGCAGCGTCACTGCTTCCTCCTGTATTATAGAAAATAAAGGAGCCGGAGCAGCGTCTCTGCTTCCTCCTGTATTATAGAAAATAAAGGAGCTGGAGCAGCGTCACTGCTTCCTCCTGTATTATAGAAAATAAAGGAGCCGGAGCAGCGTCACTGCTTCCTCCTGTATTATAGAGAATAAAGGAGCTGGAGCAGCGTCACTGCTTCCTCCTGTATTATAGAAAATAAAGGAGCTGGAGCAGCGTCACTGCTTCCTCCTCTATTATAGAAAATAAAGGAGCCGGAGCAGCGTCACTGCTTCCTCCTGTATTATAGAAAATAAAGGAGCTGGAGCAGCGTCTCTGCTTCCTCCTGTATTATAGAAAATAAAGGAGCTGGAGCAGCGTTACTGCTTCCTCCTGTATTATAGAAAATAAAGAAGCCGGAGCAGCGTCACTGCTTCCTCCTGTATTATAGAAAATAATGGAGCTGGAGCAGTGTCACTACTTCCTCCTGTATTATAGAAAATAAAGGAGCCGGAGCAGGGTCACTGCCTCCTCCTGTATTATAGAAAATAAAGGAGCTGGAGCAGCGTCACCGCTACCTCCTGTATTATAGAAAATAAAGGAGCTGGAGCAGCGTCACTGCTTCCTCCTGTATTATAGAAAATAAAGGAGCAGGAGCAGCGTCACTGCTTCCTCCTGTATTAAAAAAAATAAAGGAGCTGGAGCAGTGTCACTGCTTCCTCCTGTATTATTGAAAATAAAGGAGCTGGAGCAGGGTCACTGCTTCCTCCTGTATTATAGAAAATAAAGGAGCTGGAGCAGGGTCACTGCTTCCTCCTGTATTATAGAAAATAAAGGAGCTGCAGCAGCGTCACTGCTTCCACCTGTATTATTGTAAATAAAGGAGCTGGAGCAGCGTCACCGCTTCCTCCTGTATTATAGAAAATAAAGGAGCTGGAGCAGCGTCACCGCTTCCTCCTGTATTATAGAAAATAAAGGAGCTGGAGCAGCGTCACCGCTTCCTCCTGTATTATAGAAAATAAAGGAGCTGGAGCAGCGTCACCGCTTCCTCCTGTATTATAGAAAATAAAGGAGCTGGAGCAGCGTCACTGCGCCCTCCTGTATTATAGAAAATAAAGGAGCTGGAGCAGCGTCACCGCTTCCTCCTGTATTATTGAAAATAAAGGAGCTGGAGCAGTGCCTCTTCTTCCTCCTGTATTATAGAAAATAAAGGAGCTGGAGCTTTGTCTCTTCTTCCTCCTGTATTATAGAAAAGATGTTGGCACTGTCACCAATGTTCTGTTGAAATGGCACTCTGCACTGAATCTCCCATTTAGTATTTCCACCAAATCTCCCTTTTGCTCATATCCCTGCATTATTTCCTGCATTTACTGATACCCGACCTTGATTCTACCATTTAAGTGTGCGCTACTCTAATTCTCCCGTTTACTGTTGCCATGCACCCATTCTCTCATTTCGCTCCCCGGGGACCAGGTCTGCCATTCAGTATTTTCTTGCAACAATTCTCCCTTTCTCTAATCTTGGAGATCCCTGCATCAAATCTCCAAATTACCGATCCTACACGTATCTTCCCTGTGCTGGTGAACTGCACCAACTCCCCCATTTCGTGGTGCACTGTATTGAATCTGGACCACTAATCCTTTGCAACATTTGTCCTATTTACTGATTCACTGCCCGGGGTCTCCCAGTTGCTCCAATTCTCGAAGTTATCAGCACCCTGCACCAGGTCTCTCATTTACTGATACCCCACACCAATTCTCCAATTCAGTGTTGCTTCGCACCATTTCCCCCAATTACTGATGTCCTGAACAGGTTCTCCACTCAGTGTTGCCTTAAACCAATCTTCATACTGACTGATGCTCTCGCCCAATTTAGGGACGTCCTACTCGAAATCTCCCAAAAGGTATTGTCCTGCCCCAATATTCCCATTTAGTTGCAAAACAGCATAACTCACCCAATTAGCACTGAAGTGCACTAATTCACCCATTACTTAATGTCCTGTTGAAAATTCTCACATTTCTATAAGCCCTTGCGAAATTTATCCATTTATTATTTTATTGCAATGATTCTCCAATTTAGTGTCGAGCTTACAGAATTCTTAAATTTGGGCGTGAACAGGTTGGACTGAGGGATCTGTTTCCGTGCTATATATCTCTAAGGCTGTAATTAGTGCTCCACTTCCCTGCACCAATTCTCACATTTCCCAATCCTGCACTAATTCGGGAATTTCACCAACTCATCCATTGAGGTTATCCTGCCTCAGTCCTCCCACTTAGAATTTAACGGCACCTGCATGAATTCTCCAATTATTGTTGCCCTGCATCAATTCCTTCCATTTAGTTGTTCCCTGATACACATTTCCAACGTACGGATGCCCTGCTGATTATATTTGTTCATTTAGTGATGCACTGACCTGACTCTCCAATTTACCGATGCTTGCAACATTTCTTTTTCTTGATTCCCTAGTCCCCATTCCCCAATTTAGACATGCTCTACTCCAATTTTCTAATATACAGACACTCCCACCAATTTTCCAATGTAATGGCACTGTGCACCGAATCTCCCATTTATTGATTCACATGAAATCTCGAATTGACTCATACCCCTGTACTACATCTTCTCCTTACTGATGCCCGACCCCGATTTTACCATTTAAGGGTGCGCTACCCTAATTCTCCAATTTCCTGTTTTCATACACCCATTCTGTAATTGAGCTCCACTGTGTACCAGTTCTTCCATTCAGTATTTCCCTGCAACAATTCTCCCAATTAATAGACGGCTGACAGAATTCTCTAATCTTGGCAATCCCTGCATCATATCTTCAAATTCCTCAAACTGCAAATATCCCCCCTTTCGTGGTGAACTGCACCAACTCCCCCATTTTGTGGTGCACTGCATTGAATCTGGACCACTAATCCTTTCCAACATTTGTCCTATTTCCTGATTCACTGCCCGTGTTCGCCCATTTGCTCCAATCTCGAAGTTATCAGCACCATGCACCAGGTCTTTCATTTACTGGCACCCCACACCAATTCTCCAATTCAGTGTTGCTTAACACCAATTACTGACGTCCTGAACAAGTTCTTCATTCAGTTTTGCCTTACACCAATCCTCATACTGACTGATGTTCTCGCCCAATTTAGGGGTGCGCTACTCTAAATCTCCCTGCCCCAATTCTCCCATTTAGTGCAACACAACATAACGCACCCATTTAGTGCTGATCTCCACTAATTCACCCATTATCTGATGTCCTGTTGCAAATTCTCAAATTTCGATAAGCTCTTTCCCAACTTTTCCATTTAGTAGTTTCTTGCAATGATTCTCCAATTTAGAGAAGGGTTGCGAGAATTCTTAAATTTAGGCGTGGACAAGTTGGATGGAAGGGTCTGTTTCCGTGCTGTACATCTCTAAGGCTGTAATTAGTGCTCCGCTTCCCTGCACCAATTCTCCCATTTACCAATTCTGGACTAATTCGGGAATTTCACCAACTCACCCATTGGGGTTATCCTGCCCCAGTCCTCCCACTTCGAATTTAATGGCACCTGCATGAATTCTCCAATTATTGTTGCCCTGCATCAATTCCTTCCATTTAGTTGTTCCCTGATACGCATCTTCCACGTACGGATGTCTTGCTGTATTTTTTTCCATTTCGTGATGCACTGAACTGACTCTCCAATTTACCGACGCTTGCAACATTTCTTCTTTTTATTGTTTCCCTGGCCCCTATTCCCCAATTTAGACATGCTCTACTCCAATTTTCCAATATATTGGCACTCCCATCAATTTTCTAATGCAACGGCACTGTGCACCAATCTCCCATTTATTGTTTCCCACCAAATCTCCCATTTACTCATATCCCTGTACTAATTCTTCCATTTACTGATGCCCGAGCCCGATTCTACCATTTAAGGGTGCGCTACTCTAACTCTCCCATTTACTGTTGCCATGCACCAATTCTCTAATTTAGCTCCACTGTGCACCAGATCTCTCATTTACTGATGTCCCGCATTAATTCTCTAATTCTTTGTCGCCTAGCACCATTTCCCTCAATTACTGACGTCCTGAACAAGTTCTACACTCAGTTTTGCCTTACACCAATCCTCATACTTCCTGATGCCCTCGCCCAATTTAGGGGTGCCCTACTCTCATTCCCGCATCAAGTATTGTAATGTCCCAATTCTCCCATTTACTGCTAAACTGAATTCTCCCATTTGCTTCTAACTGCATTAATTTGACAATATCAGATGCCCTGTTCCAAATTCTCTTATTTCGATAAGCCCTTGCCCAATCCTTCCATTTAGTATTTCCTGGGAATGATTCTCCAATTTTGTGGAGCACTGCTAGAATTCTAAGACTGAGTCATAGACAAGTTGGACTGCAGTGTCTGTTTCCATGTTGTACATCTCTGTGATTGTATGACTCTGTTTATGGTTCCACTGCTCTACACTATTTCTCCCATTTACCAATCCTGCACAAATCCTGAAACTGCACCAACTCTCCCTTTGAGTATTATCCTGCCCAATTTAAAAGCCGCTGCATAAATTCTCCAATTCCTGTTGCCCTGCCTCAATTCCTTCCATTTAGTTGTTCCCTGATACACATCTTCCACGTACGGATGACCTGCTGATTTTTTTTTCATTTCGTGGTGCTCTGAACTGAATCGTCAAATTACCGATGCTTGCAACATTTCTTCGTTTTATTAATTCCATGGCCCCTGTTCCACATGCTGTGCTATACGTTTCTAATATATTGGCACTCGCTCCAGTTTTCCTATGTGCACCGCATCTCCCATTTACTCAGAACTTGTACTAATTCTCCCACTTACTGATGTCCTACCTGATTCTACCATTTAAGGGTGCCCTACTCTAATTCTCCCATTTCCTGGTGCCACACACCCATTCTTTAACTTAGCTCCACTGTGCACCAGGTCTTCCATTCAGTATTTCCCTGCAACAATTCTCCCATTTAGTAATCCGCTGCCAGAATTCTCTAATCCCGCGATCCCTGCATCGTATCTCGAAATTTCCGATCCTGCACATATCTGCCCTTTAGTGGTTAACTGCACCAACTCCCCCATTTCGTGGTACACTCTATTGAATCTGGACCACTAATCCTTTCCAACATTTGCCCTATTTACTGATTCACTGTCGGTGTCCTCCCATTTGATCCAATTCTTGAAGTTATCAGCACCCTGCACCAGGTCTTTCATTTACTGGCACCCCTCACCAATTCTCCTATTCAGTGTTGCTCAGCACCATTTCCCCCAATTACTGGTGTCCTGAACAGGTTCAGTGTTGCCTTGCACCAATCCTCATACTGACTGATGTCCTCGAACAATTTAGGGGTGTCCAACTATAAATCTCCAAAGTAGCATTGTCCTATCCCAATTCTCCCATTTAGTGCAACACAGCATAACTCACCCATTTAGTGCTGTACTGCATTAATACACACATTATCTGATGCCCTGTTGCAAATTCTTACATTTTGATAAGCCATTTTCAATGTTTCCATTTAGTCGTTTCTTGAAACGATTCTCCAATTTAGTACAGAGCTGACAGAATTCTTAAATTTAGGAGTGGACAAGTTGGATCGAAGGGTCTGTTTCCGTGCTGTACATCTCTAAGGCTGTAATTAGTGCTCCACTTCCGTGCACCAATTCTCCCATTTACCAATTCTGGAGTAATTCGGGAATTTCACCAACTCACCCATTGAGGTTATCCTGCCCCAGTCCTCCCACTTCGAATTTAATGGAGCCTCCAATTAATGTTGTCCTGCATCAATTCCTTATATTTATTTGTTTCCCGATACACATTTTCCATGTACGGATGTCTTGCAGATTTATTTCCCTTTTAGTGATGCACTGAATTGAATCTCCAATTTCCGAATTCTGGCAAAATTTCATCTTTTTATTGATTCCCTGACCCCTATTCCCCAATTTAGACATGCTCTGCTCCAATTTTCCAATATACTGGCACTCCCACCAATATTCTCATGTAACGGCGCTGTGCACCAGATCTCCCATGTTCTGTTTCCACCAAATCTCCCATTTACTCATATCCCTGTACGAATTCTTCCATTTACTGATGCCCGAGCCCGATTCTACCATTTAAGGGTGCGCTACTCGAATTCTCCCATTTACTGTTGCCATGCACCAATTCTCTAATTTAGCTCCACTGTGCACCAGGTCTCTCATTTACTGATGTCCCGCATCAATTCTCCAATTCAGTGTTGCTTAGCACCATTTCCCCCAATTACTGACGCCGTGAACAAGTTCTCCAATCAGATTTGTCTTACACCAATCCTTAAATTGTTTGATGCCCTCACCTCACGAATCCTCCCATTTTCTGATGCCCTGTTGCAAACTCTTACATTTCGATAAGTTCATTCCCAATTGTTTCCATTTAGTAGTTCCTTCCAATGATTCTCCAATTTCGTGAAGAACTGCCAGAATTCTTAAATTTAGGCGTGGACAAGTTGGACTGAAGGTCTGATTCCGTGCTGTACATCTCTAAGGCTCTAATTAGTGCTCCGCTTCCCTGCACCAATTCTCCCATTTACCAATCCTGCAATAAGTCGGGAATTCCACCAACTCACCCACTGACATTATCCTGCCCCAGTCCTCCCACTCCGAATTTAATGGCACCTGCATGAATTCTCCAATTATTGTTGCCCTGTATCAATTCCTTCCATTTAGTTGTTCCCTGATACACATCTTCCACGTACGGATGTCTTGCTTTTTTTTTCATTTACTGATGCACTGAACTGAATCTCCAATTTACCGATGCTTGCAACATTTCGTCTTTTTATTGTTTCCCTGGCGCCTATTCCCCAATTTAGACATGCTCTGCTCCAATTTTTCAATATATTGGCACTCCCATCAATTTTCTAATGTAACAGCACTGTGCACCAATCTCCCATTTATTGTTTCCCACCAAATCTTCCATTTACTCATATCCCTGCACTAATCCTTCCATTTACTGATGCCCGAGCCCGATTCTACCATTTAAGGGTGCGCTACTCTAATTCTCCCATTCACTGTTGCCATGCACCAATTCTCTAATTTAGCTCCACTGTGCACCAGGTCTCTCATTTACTGATGTCCCGCATCAATTCTCCAATTCAGTGTTGCTTAGCACCATTTCCCCCAGTTACTGACGTCGTAAGAAGTTCTCCATTCAGTGTTGCCTTACACCAATCCTCATATTGACTCATGCCCTCACCCAATTTAGGGGTGCCCTACTCTCATTCCCGCATCAAGTCTTGTCCTACCCCAATTTTCCCGTTTGGTGCTAACTGCACCAATTTGCCATAATCGGATGTCCTTTTCCAAATTCTCTTATTTCGATAAGCCCTTGCCCAACTCTTCCATTTAGTTGTTCCTTGTAATGATTCTCCAATTTCGTGGAGCGCTGCCAGAATTCTAAAATTGATCCACAGACAAGTTGGACTGAAGTGTCCGTTTCCATGTTGTACATCTCTATGATTGTATGACTGTTTATGGCCCCGCTGCTCTGCGCCATTTCTCCCATTTACCAATCCTGCACAAATCCTGAAACTGCACCAACTCTCCCATTGAGCATTATCCTGCCCAATTTAAAGGTACCTGCATGAATTCTGCAATTACTGATGCCCTTCAACAATTCCTTCCATTTAATTGTTCCCTGCAACACATCTTCCACGTTCAGATGCCCTGCTGAATTGTTTTCATTTCGTGGTGCACTGAACTGAATCTCCAATTTAACAATACTTGCAACATTTCTTCTTTTTATTAATTCCCTGGCTCCTATTCCCCAATTTCGAAATGCTTTGCTTGAGTTTTCGAATATATTGACACTCACACCAGTTTTCAAATGTAATGGCACCGTGCACCAGATCTCCCATTTATTGATTCCCACCAAATCTCCCATTTACTCATATTCCTGTACTAATTCTTCCATTTACTGCTGCCTGAGACTGATTCTACCATTTAAGGGTGCGCTACCCTAATTCTCCCATTTACTGATTCTCTAATTTAGCCCCAGTGTGCACCAGTTCTTGCATTTAGTATTTCTCTGCAACAAATCTCTCATTTAGAAACCAGCTGCCAGAATTCTCTAATCTTGGCTATCCCTGCATCAAATCTCCAAATTACCGATCCTACACATATCTTCCCTTTCGTGGTGAACTGCACCAACTCCCCCATTTCGTGGTACACTCTATTGAATCTGGACCACTAATCCTTTGCAACATTTATCCTATTTACTGATTCACGACCTGTGTTCTCCCATTTGCTCCAATTCTCGAAGTTATCAGCACCCTACACCAGATCTTTCATTTACTGATACCCCACACCAATTCTCCAATTCAGTGTTGTTTAGCACCACTTTCCCTAATTACTGAAGTTCTGAACCAGTTCTCCTCACAGTGCTGCCTTACACGAATCCTTATATTGACTGAGGCCCTCGAATGCTTTTTGGGTGACCGACTCTAAATCTCCCATCAATTATTGTCCTGCCCGAATTCTCACATTTAGTATTACACTGCACCACTTCTCCCATTATCTGGTGTCCTGTTACATTTCTCACATTTCGATAAGCCCTTGCCCAATTATCCCATTAAGTAGTTCCATGATTCTTCAATTTACTGGAGCGCTGCCAGAATTCTTAAATTGATGCATGGACAAGTTGGACCGAAGGATCTGTTTCTGTGTTGTAAATCTCTATGATTGTATGACTCTATTTATGGGTATTTCCCCCATTTTCCAATCCTGCACAAATTCTGGAACTGCATCAACTCTCCCATTGCTTGTTAACCTGCCCCCGTTCTCCCACTTCGAATTTAATGGCACCTGAATGAATTCTCCAATTATTGGCGACCTGCATTTATTTTCATTTGGTGATGCACTGAACTGAATCTTCAATTAACTGATGCTTGCAACAACAATTCTTCTTATTGATTTCCTGCCCCGATTTCCCAATTTAGACATGCTCTGCTCCAATTCTCTCATATATTGATACTCACAGCAGTTTTCCAATGTAATGGAAAATGTGCACCGAATCTCCCATTTATTGATTCCCACCAAATCTCCCATTTACTCATACCCCTGTACTAATTCTTCCACTGAATGATGCCCAAGCCAGATTCTACCATTTAGCTGGAGCCTCAGCTTTGGGAAGTGTGACTTGACCATGAAACCAGAAGGGACAGAAAGCCAATCAAGTGAGAGAAACTAAAAGCAATGTCGTTATGAGAGGGAGATCACAGGAAGCGACCCTTTTTATACAGCAAATAACCTAAGACCAGGAGGCAGTGTTTCCTCCCCTTTGCTGGGTTTCAGGAAATATGGTCAGAGCTGAAGCTGGGTTTACAATGGGACGGGCAGGATACCATTTTACTGACCATGTAGGTGTGAACAACATACAAGGGTCTGCCTCGTCACTCTCAGGAACTCACTGTTTAACTAAGAAGCTGACCCACTGGATTAATATCTGTGTGCAGTGTTAATTAGCACAGAACCAATCAGATCAGGGATCTCCCTTGGTGCCTTGCAGACTGCTGTGGGAGAAATGGGTTCTGGCTCCCTTCTCACAGATGCTGCCTGACCTGCTGAGGTTAGATTTCAGATCTCCAGGAACAGCAGGGATTTCCCTTTATGTATTTTCTTTCTCCTTACTCAATGGGTCATTTGTGATGCTTAAGATCCCACATGTTTTCTATTTCCCCCTTCAGCAGATCTTGTCACAGTAAAAGAACTCTGCACATGAACACCAAGGTAACTCTATCCATGTTCACATTTCACACTCTGTAGTTCGGTCGAGTTTGTCTCTCTTTATCCTTTTATACCAAACTCCATCACAGCGGGCTTCAGTCTGTTCATTTCCCTCCACAACCTTCTGCTATTTCCTGGTGACATTATTGTTAGCCTGTCTGTGCAAACAATCCTGTTGGCTGGTATCATCCACAGTATCTCCTCCAAATCCAAGTTAGATGTCAAAGAAAATATTGATTGTCTTTTCTTTCTCGATAATAAATTACCATCTGTATCATTCATATATAGAGAACAACATGATTAAAATATTCATCTTTACAGTAAAAGTGCAAATTGGATTTTAATTCTGCGGTATGAAAGTTGCAGTAATTTATGATCACTCAGCATTTTTCCATCCTAGCGCATTAATTCTCCATGGTGAGCTTAAGCCATTTACAACAATACCTTCAGTTTTTATCCAGCCTCTTATGTAATAATGTGTGAACCAGTTGGACGGTCTTACCTTCATTCGTCTTTGATTTTATTCCATCACATTTGTTGAATTTTAACTCCACACTGACTCTCCTTCTACAGAGCCACCCTCTCCAGTTGGGTTTGTGTTGCTCTGCTCCAGGTATATTCCAAGTGTAAACAGCACCGGTGGCAAACTGACCCGACTGTTGTGATCAGGAATAGCTTCTTGTTGGACTTTTGAGACTGGTGTCATATTGTCAAACTTGTATGTTAGGGTAGTAGAATTGCCCTTTGGGTAGAGAACTGGCTCGAAGGTAGAAGACAGAGGGTGGTGGGGTAGGTTTGTGTTTCAGACTGAAGGCATGTGACCGGCGGTGTGCCACAAGGATCGGTGCTGGGTCCACTGTCATATTGTCATTTATATAAATGATTTGGATGTGACCATAGGACGAATGGTTCGTAAGTTTGCAAATGACAGTAAAATTGGAAGTGTCAAGGACAGTGAAGATGGTTGCCTCAGAGGACAACGGGATCTTGATCAGATGGGCCAATGGGCCGAGGAGTGGCAGATGGAGATTAATTTAGATAAATGTGAGGTGCTGCATTTTGGAAAGGCAAAAGAGAGCAGGACTTATACACTTAATGGTAAGATACTAGGGATATTGCTGAACAAGTAGTCCTGGAGTGCAGCTTCATGGATCATTGAAGGTGGACAAACATTTCGAAAGGATAGTGAAGAAGGCGTTTGGCACTTTTGTCTTTATTGCTCAGTTAATTGTGTAAAGGAGTTGGGAGGTCATGTTGCAGTATTGTTTTGGCCACTTTTGGCATATAATGTGCAATTCTGGACTCCCTCCTGTAAGAAGGGTGTTGTGAAACTTGAAAGGTTTCAGAAAAGATTTACAAGGATGTTGCCAAGGTTGGATGGTTTGTGCTGGAGGGTAAGACTGTATAGGTTGGGGCTATTATCCCTGGAGCGTCAGTAGCTGAGGAGTAACCTTAGAGAGGTTCACAAAATCATGAAGGGCCTCAATAGGGTAAAAAGGCAAGGTGATTTCCCTGTGGTGGGGGAGTCCAGCAGCAGATGGCATATGTTAAAGCTGAGAGGGGAAACATAAAACGACCTAAGGGGAACATTTTTCACGCAGAGGGCACTGTGTGTATGAGCTGCCAGAGGAAGTAGTGGAGGTTGGTACAATTACAACATTTAAAAGCTATCTGGGTGGGTGTAGGAATTAAAAAGGGTTCAGAGGAACATGGACCAAATTCTGACAAATAGGATGAGATTTACATCGGATATCAGTTCAGCATGGATGTGTTGGACTGAATGATTTGTTTCTGACCTTATATTGCTCTGAGTGGGTTGAGCTCTGGATTGTAGATTTATGAAGCAGAAAATAAAGTATGGTACAGAGTTATACCGAGAAATACTGCTGATCTCATCAGCTTTATCCTGTTTCCCTGATCCTCCTCCTTCAATCAATGCATTTTTCCGATCCTCATTCAGAATTCCTGGAGCTCTGTAACTGGCCTGGAACAATGTGTTGAAAGTTCTATTGCAGTCCACACGAGGTACCTTTCCCACTGCCCTGCTCCCACGGCCCGCAATGCTGCAGAATGAGCAGACAACCCGAAGTACAATGATGAGCTGTTCCGGCCCACGGCCCTCCTTCTCACTGAATGAAGACAATCACCAGAAGCAGAATCCAGCTCTTGTTGGAGCCTTGAATACCTGACTCTGTCTCACTGAGTGAAGATTGGACTCAGAAACAGAAATGAAATCAACTTCCTATCTGCATTGTGTCACTCTTTAAGATCTCTGTGTGTCTGAGTTCAGGTCATTTGATTGGAGACTGTGGATAGTGGGTCCCCAGTGTAATGGAAAGAATGGTGGAGGAGCTCACTGAGGGACATCTCTCAAAGTGAGAGTCAGAAAGATGCTATTCCACATTGGAAGAGTTTAAGGGGAATTGATGGCTCAGAAAAATGTTAGACGGATGTTTGTAAAAGTTAGGAACTCTGACTGTTTTGTGGCAGGAGTTTATTTTATCCTTGTATAGATTTGACACATTAATCCTTCCCTCCCCACCACTGCAGAAGCTGTTGGAACTGTTCAGTGTTTCCAGCGGCTTCTGTAATTATTTCAGGTTCCTGACGGGAGCAGTCTCTCACTTTGCGAACAAAACTAACCCATCCTTGTGCTACAACCAATATTTCAATAAGAAATGGGAAGCAGCAGAGGGGAAAGCTTCCGAGATGCCGAGCAATGCTGCCCGGTTCCACACTGCAATTCACAGGAACCATCGCCAGGTAAAGCAAGGAACAATGTGACAGATCCGTTTTACCACAGAATGAATGATTTATTTCCTTTACTTGTCCCAGTGCCCTTCCTTTAAAAGGCTTTTTACAAACCACAACACTGCGACGTCCGGGAATCGAAACCAGGTCAACTGCTTGGAAGGCAGCTATGCTCACCACTATCCCACCATCACCCTGCTCCCAGCTACCTCCCCATTCCCAAACACACTTAACAAGGCCGTGATCATCACCAACTGGATTTGGACTGAAATCCAAACCAGAAATTGCTGGGGAAGCTCAGCAAGTTTGACAGCTCCAGAATTTGGGTGGCAAGGTGTCTCAGTGGTGAGTACCAGGGTCCCAGGTTCAATTCCAGCCTCGGGCGACTGTCTGTGTGGAGTTTGCACATTCTCCCCATGTTTGTGTGGGTTTCTTCCGGGTGCTCCGGCTTCCTTCTACAGGCCAAAAATGTGCAGGTTAGGTGAATTGGCCTTGCTGAATTGTCCAGAGTGATTAGTCAGAGGGAAATGGATCTGATTGGTTTACTCTTCGGAGGGTTGGCGTGGACTGGTTGGGCTCAATGGCCTGTTTCCACACTGTAGGGAACCAAATCTAATCTAATCAAAACCTTCTGTTCTGAACCAAATCCAAAGGGATTGGGAATGGGTTCAGTAAAAATGTAAGAGCTCAGGAAATGTGAGCAGTAGGAGAGTATACAGCCTGTTGAAACTGTTCAGTCTGTTCTGGCAGTCGATCCAATCAGAACTGGTTTGAGATTTCAAATCCAGTTTCCTATCCACCCCCCATATCCCGTGACTCCCGGAGACACCAGCAATCTGTCTATTCCAATCTAAAATCTACTCAGTAAGGGAGCATCCACAATCCTCAGGGAGAGAGAATATTAAAGACTCAGAGGCCTTAGAGTGAAGCGCTGTCTCCTCATCTCAGTCCCAAATAACCTGCCCCTTACCCTGAGAGGGTGGCAATCAAACCCAAATGATCTGCGGATGCTGTAACATTAACGCTGATTTCTCTGTACAGATATGCCTGACCTGCTGAGCTTTTCCAGTCACCCCTGAGACTGTATTGTCGTGTTTCAGATTCCCAGACCCACAGGAATAATTTCTCAGCATCTACTCTCTCAAGCCTCTTCACAAGCTGAGATATTCAAATTTAATCGCCTTTTAATTTTGTAGAATATTGACCCAATTTATTCAGATACCCAGCACTGGAGCACACGGGTCCCAAATACTGAGCTTTATTTTGTGATTCGTTAATGTGTTTGGGTCATTGCCTCTGGGTCCCCACGGATTGCTCAGATATAATTGCTCTGGTGAAGATGACGGTGAGTTATTGCCTTGAATTGCTGCCATTTATTTGGGGCAGATAAACCCACAATGATGTAAGGGAGGGAGTTCCAGGATTTCCAACCAATGGCACTTGTGGGACTGTGATGTTTTTCCAAGTCAGGGTTGGGAGTGGCTTGATGTGGAATTATCACCTGGTGGTGTTCCCGTGTATCTGCTGTGTTCAGCATTTCACATGATAGTGCCGTGGGTCTGGAAGCTGCTCTGGAAGGAACCTTGGCGAATTTCTACAGAGCATCTTGTCTCAGACGACGTATTCCAGTCAAGCACATGAGCACTAATCCTGTAATCCAGTTGATCCACATCACAAGGACTCCTTCCATCGGTCATCACCTTCCTTTGGAGGGCATCTATCAAGATCATCATACACGTTTTTCCCTGAATAAATCCATCCTCACTGGCCTGTGGTTAATCAATTCATCTTCAAATGATAATTGATATGGTCTCCCAGAGCATTTAAACTTCCTTTCCCCAGCTCTGAGAATGTAATAGCAGGTCGGACCCACCTTGTCCTCCTAATGTGGCCATATTTGGGAAACCTCGGAGAGTCCAATCTCATTCATTCCATTTCACCATTTTTCCCCGTTTCAGATTGCTTTCAAAGTGCAACAGTGCGAAGGCATGGGTTCGAGTCCGGGTTAACTGCTGGAAGGAGACATGTCCAACCCTTTCCCAGTAATTGGCAAGCTATTCCCGAGGCCGTGATCAGGACCAATTGGATTGGGACTGAAATACAAACAGAAACTGCAGGGGGAGCTCAGCAGGTCTGACAGCATCAGCATCAGATCCCTTCAGTTCTGAAGGACAATCCCTGGACTCTAGAGGTTCACTCGGATTTCTCCCACAAATGAGACCCTGCCTACTAAATCTCCCCAGCAATTTCTGTGCTATCTCTCAGATCTGCAGCATCTGCAGTTCTTTGTTGGAAACAAAGCAAACGTTGAACCACCGAAGGTGATATTGGGTCAGATGATAGTCTCCCTCATCCATAGAGACAAATAGAGTCATAGGGATGAACAGCACTTAAACAGACCCATTGGTCCAACTCATCCATGCCAACCAGATATCCTGCACGAGCCTAATTCCATTTGTCAGCACTTGGCTCATATACCTCCAAACCCTTCCTATTCATATACCCATTCAGATGTCTTTGAAATTTACAATTGTACCACCCTCCAGCACTTCCTCTAGCAGCTCATTCCGTACACATACCACCCTCTGCATGAAAAAGTTGCTCTTTGGTCTCTTTTGTATCTTTCCCCTCTCACCCTAAACCTATGCCCTCTCGTTCTGGGCTCCTCCACCCCAAGGAAAAGATTTTATCTACTTACCCTATCCATGCCCCTCGTGATTTTATAAACTTTTATAAGGTCACCGCACAGCCTCCGACGCTCCAGGGAAAACTGCTCCAGCCTGTTCAGCCTCTCCTCATTGCTCAAATCCGCCAATCCCGCAATATCCTTTTAAAACTTTTCTGAACCCAAGTTTCATAAAATCCTTCCAACAGGATGGAGACTGGAACTGTACACAATATTGCAAAAGTGGCCTAACCAACGTCCTGTACAAACCTCCCCACTCCTATCCTCAGACCAACAAAGGAAGGCATACCAAAAACCTTCTTCACTGTCTTAGCTATCTGTAAGTCCACTTTCAAGCCATGAACCTGCACTCCAAGGTCTCTTTGTTCAGCAACATTCCCTGGGTCCACACTATTAATTGTATAAGTCCTGCTCTGAATTTGTTTCCCAAAACGCAGCACCTCACATTTATCTAAATTAAACTTTATCTGCCACTCATCAGCCTATTGGCCCATCTGATCAAGTTCCTGTTGTAATCTGAGGTAACCTTCTTTGCTGTCCATTACACCTGCAATTTTGGTGTCATCTGCAAACTTGCGAACTACACCTCCTTTGTTCACAATCAAATCATTTATATAAATGACAAAAAGTAGAGGACTCAGCACCGATCCTGTGACACTCCACTGGTAACAGGCCTCCAGTCCGAAAAACAACTCTTCATCACCACCCTCTGTCTTCAATCTTTAAGACAGTCTTGTATCAAAGTGGTTAATTCTCTCTGTAATTCACGAGATCTAACCTTGATAACCAGTCTCCCATGAGGAACATTGTCGAATGCCTTATCGAAGTCCATATAGATCATGTCCACTGCTCCACCCTCATCAATCCACTTTGTTACTTCTTCAAAAAACTCAATCAAGTTCATGAGCCATGATTTCCCACGTACAAAGCCATGTTGACTATCCCTAATCAGTCCTTCCTTTCCAAATACACGTACATCCTGTCCCTCAGGATTCCCTCCAACAACTTGCCCACCACTGAGGTCAGGCTCACCAGTCTATAGTTCCCTGGCTTGTCCTTGCCACCCTTCCTAAATAGTGGCACCATGTTAGCCAACCTACGGACTTCTGGCGCCTCACTGTGACTATTGATGATACAAGTAAGTGCTCCAGCAGTCACTTCTCTAGCTTCCCACAGAGTTCGAGAGTACACCTGATCAGGTCCTAGGTATTTATCCACTTTTATGCATTTCAAGACTCCAACACCTCCTCCTCCGTAATATGGACATTTTTCAAGATGTCACCCTCTATTTCCCCGCATTCAATATCTTCCATGTCCTTCTCCATAGTGCAAACTGATGGAAAATGCCTGTTTACTATCTCCCCCATCTCATGTGTCTCCACACATAGGAGATCATGTTGATCTCTGACAGGTCTTATTTCCCTCCACCCCCAACTTCCCATTTTGTCCTTAATGTATTCATAAAAGCCCTTTGGATTCTCCTTAACTCTGCCGAAGTTATCTCATGTGGTGCAGTGCAGCACTAAATGGGAGAATTGGCCTGGTGCAGTACTAAATGGGAGAACTCTGTGGGAAGCTAGGACAGTGATTGCTGGACCTCTTACTGCGATATTTGTATCATCGCTAGTCACAGGTGAGGTGCTGGAAGTCTAGAGGTTGTCGAACGTGGTGCCACTGTTTAAGAAGGGTGGGAAGGGCAAGCCAGGGAACTATAGACCAGTGAGCCTGACGTCGGTTGTGGGCAAGTTGTTGGAGGGAATCCTGAGGGACAGGATGTACATGTACTTGGAAACGCAAGGACTGATTAGGGATAGTCAGCGTGGCATTGTGCATGGGAAATCATGTCTCACAAACTTAATTGAGTTTTTTGAAGAAATAACAAAGAGGATTGATGAGGGCAGAGCGGTAGTTATGAACTATATGGACTTCAGTAAGGCGTTTGACAAGGTTCCCCATGGGAGACTGATTAGCAAAGTCAGATCTCATGGAATACAGGAAGAATTAGTCATTTGTATACAGACCTGGCTCAAAGGTAGAGACAGAGGGTGGTGTCGGAGGGTTGTGTTTCAGACTGGAGGCCTGTGACCAGTGGAGTGTCACAGGATCTGTTCTGGGTCCACTACTTTTCGTCATTTATGTAAATGACTTGGATGCGAGCATAAGAGGTACAGTTAGCAAGTTTGCAGATGGCACCAAAATTGGAGTTGTAGTGGACAGTGAAGAGGGTTATCTCAGATCACAACATGATCTTCTCAGTGGGCTAAGAAGCGGCAGATGGAGTTTAATTTACATAAATGTGAAGTGCAGCATTTTGAGAAAGCAAATCTTAGCAGGACTTATACACTTAATGGTAAGGTCCTAGGGAGTGTTGCTTAACAAAGAGACCTTGGAGTGCAGGTTCATAGCTCCTTGAAAGTGGAGTCACAGGTAGATCGGATAGTGAAGAAGACGTTTGGTATACTTTCCTTTATTGGTCAGAGTACTGAGTAAAGGGTTGGGAGGTCATGTTGCGGCTGTACAGGATATTGGTCAGGCCACTGTTGCAATATTGCATGCAATTCTGGTCTCTTTCCTATCGGAAAGATGTTGTGAAACTTGATAGGGTTCAGGAAAGATTGACAAGGATGTTGTTAGGATTGGACTATTTGAGCTATAGGGAGAGAGGTTGAATAGGTGGAGCTGTTTTCACTGCAGCGCTTGAGGCTGAGGGGTGACCTTATGGTGATTTATAAAATCATGAGGGGCATGGATAGGATAAATAGACAAAGTCTCTTACCCGGATGGGGATGTCCAGAACTAGAGGGCATAGTTTTAGGGTGAGATGGAATGAGCTGCCAGAGGAAGTGGTGGAGGCTAGTACAATTGCAACATTTAAAAATCATCTGGATGGGTATATGAATAGGAAGGGTTTGGAGGGATAATGATCAGGTGATGGCAAGTGGGACTAGATGGGGTTGGGATAACTGGTCGGCATGGACAGGTTGGACTGAAGAGACTGTTTTTGTGCTGTACTCTATGACAAGGGCAGCAGCTACTTGGGAACACCACCAACTGCAAGATACCCTCCAAACCACTCATCACCCTCACTTGGAAATATACTGGTATTCCTTCACAGTTGTTGGGTCAAAATTCTGGAAATCCCTCCCTATCGAGATTGTGGGCGAACTCACAGCAAGTGGACTGCAGCGATTCAAGAAGACAGCTCAGCACCACCTTCTCAAGGGCAAATAGGGATGGGCTATCAAGGCTGGCCCAGCCAGAGACGGCCAAGGCCCACAAATGAATAAAAACAACGGAGAATCTGACATGTTAGTGTGGGACCAATGTTCAATATTTTCAAACTGTAATGATATTGTCAGTCTCTCTTACTTTTCCACATTTATAAAGTCAACGTCAGTGCTGTGCTAACACAAACTGGCTGCCGTGAACGCACCTCACATGTCTGACTGACTCATTTGGCTCTGGAATTCTGTCAGCAAGGGAGAGGGGGATGCGTCAAAAGCCGTTTCCATATCTGAATCCTGTGTGGTTCGGCCCCATCCCTAAATCAAGTGTTTATCAAATCCCACTCTGACCTGCTGGGAGTTCAAATTCTGTGTTGTCTTCAAATAAAAGAAAATAATTCATCTGCAAATAAACAAAGCTGTTGGATATAACGTTGTGTGTTTGTTGGTGTCATTGTAGTTACACAGGATTGAAGATAAATAAGACAGTGCGAGATAGACAGCACTGTAACCAGCATGGTAGTGTCATTATAAAAGGAGTCGAGATTGTGGTGCTGGAAAAACACAGCAGCTCAGGCAGTATCCGAGGAGCAGGGAAATCGACGTTTCGGGCAAAAGCCCTTCATCCGGAATCCCTCGATTTCAACCTCCAGCATCTGCAGTTCTCACTTCCGCCCCATTATAAAAGGATATTAATATCTTCAGTGAATGGGGAAAACAGAGGCGGACAGTGTTCAAAGTAGGCAAGTGGGGAGTCAACTAAAGGAGGGAGGTTTATGACTTCAAGACATAATGGTCGGCAGGGACGGGTTGGACCGAAGGGTCTGTTTCCATGCTGTACATCTCTATGACTCTATGACTATAAAAGGAAACTGATCACAGATCAATTAAAATGTCTCAGTGCAGACTAACAATAATATGATACCTTTTCCCCACTGTCCCACACGGATTCATGGTAAAATAGGGAACACATCATTTGTTGGTGGAACGAACAGATTAACTTCCTGTGATTTAACCTCTCTCCAATTCCCTTTCCAAGTTATCTCTGCCGAGTCAATGTTAAAATCTAACACTGTTCTGATCTGATGCCATTTGGAAATCCGAATCTCCTTCTGTCCCTTCCTGCCTGGTGCTCACTGTGTGAGGATCTGCCTGTTTCTCACCCATCTTTCAGAACACATGGAAACCTCCACATACAGCAGTTGAACGCTGTGTGACTCAGCTCATTGTTGAGTTGGTCCATGGTGGGTACTTTCTCCTTTGTTTTCTCCCCTCTCATATCCGGTTGTTCTGTATATAAATAACCCACTCCCCTCAATTCTATTCCAGTCTATAACACACTGTCGCGTTTCTAGTATTCTGTGTATAAACCAACCCGACCACTTTGACTAATTCCAGTCTGTACCTCACTCTCGGGTCTCTGTTTTTTAATACACAAATCACCACAAAACCCTGAGTTTGATTCCAAACTGTGACTCATTCATGGGTTTCTGTTGCTCTATATACAAACCATGCTGAATTCCTCAATATGATTCCAATATGTAAATCACTCCCATGTATCTGTGGCTATTTTCGAAGACCATCTCAAACTCCTTGAATAGATTCCAGCCTGTAAGTAACTCCCGGGTATCAGTTATTCTACATATAACCCTCGTCAAATCCCACAAGTGGATTCCAGTTTGTAACTCACAGTTGGATATCTGTTCTTTTTATAAATAAACCTCCTGATCCATCAATTCGATTCCATTCTGTAACTCACACTTGTTTATCTGTTATTCTAAATATAAACCACCCTGCACCCCTTGATAAAATTCCAATCTTTAACTGATTTCCATTTATGTACGACTTTCCACATAAACCAACTCAACCCCTCAGTCAGATTTTGATTTGTCACTTTTTATTCTGTAGAAAAATTAACATGAGCCAATCAGATTCCAAGGTGTAACTCACTTCCACAAGTCTGTGCTTCCTGTTCTGAAACACCACAAATGGTGCAAATGGTTTTCCTGCACAGTGCAGGAAAACGGGTCAGCAAGGACCAGTTGGATCGAAGGACCTGTTTCCGTGCTGTATGACTCTATAATTTCTATCATCTCGATAACTCACGCCTGAATATCTGTTACTCTGGATTAAAGCCACATTGAACTATTCAGTTCGATTCCAGTCTGTAACACAGTCCTGACACTCTGTGTATAAACCATCCCGATACACTTGATTAGATTCCTGCCTGCAACACATTCCCAGACATCAGTTACTGGGTGGATGAATCAACCCCCAACACCGATTAGATTTAGGTCTGTAACTCACTCCCCGGTATCTGTCATTATGTATCACAACGTCTACTCCCGAACCCCACATCACCACCCCCACCCCACCACCGATTAGATTCTTGTCTGTCACTCTCTTCTGAACTCTATGTTATTCCATATCTAAATCGCCCTGAACTGAATTAGATTCCTGTCTGTACTCTATCCCCGGTACCTGTTACTCTCTGTGTAAGTCCCTACGAAACCATCAATTAGGTTCTATGCTGTAACTCACTCCTGGGTATCTGTTATTTGATACATAAACCTCCTGAACCCATACTGAGTGGAAGTGAAAGTGAGAAAGAGAGAGAGAAGGTAAGTGTGCATGAGTGTGGGTGTATGAAAACGTGTGTGTATGAGAGCGTATGAGCATGCATGTGTGATTGTTTATGTGTGACTGTTTGTCAGCGTATGTGTTAGTGCGTGTGTAGGTGTCAGCTCATGTGTGAGATTGTGTCTGTATGTGAGAGACAGTTAGGAGTTCAATCATAAAATCATCGACACTCAAACCTTTCACTCAGATGGACACACACACACACACACACACACACACACACACCCGGTCTTTCCCGCTCACACAGACTTGCTCGCTTGCAGTCAGGTCAGAAACACGGAGAGAGAGAGAGACAGAAATAGGCACATTTGATGGAAATATAGAAATAGAAGATGGACATAGAGTGTTATATGTGGGAGTCACACGAGCAGCAAGAATATTCTGAGACAAAGCCTCACTAATAAACGCACCATCTGCCCAGTCCTCTGTGTCGGGCTGGGGTGGGGGTGGGGTCAGAGAATCTTACATGTTAGTTTGGGATCAATGTTCAATATTCACAAAATGTACTGAGGTTGCTCATCTCTCTTGCTTTTCCCACTTTGTAAAGTCCATACCAGTGCTGTGCTAACATGAATTGTCTGCTGGGAACACACTGGTGTAGATTGTGTATGGGAGAGAGTGATAGTGAGATTGAGTATGGGAGAGAGTGAGATTATCTATGAGAGAGTTGGCAAGATTGATTATAAGGAAGAGTGACATTGTGTTTGACAGAGAGACAGTGAGACTATGCATGTGGGACAGAAATAGTTTGTATATGAGAGGGAAACATGGTGAGACTGTGTATGAGAGAGGGTGAGAAACTGGGATTACGTATGAGACAGATGATGAGATTCTACATGAGAGAGAAAAATAGTGAGATTGTGCATGAGAGAGAGTATTGGGTTCTCATTATTCTACATGTAAAGCACCCCAATCCCCTTGACTACATTCCAGTCTGTACGCCATTCATGAGTATCAGTCATTGTATAAATGAACACCCCAAACCCCACGATAAAGTTCCAATGTGTAACTAACTTTCATTTATCTGTTATTCTAAATATGAATCACCCCGATCAACTCTATAAGATTCCAGTCAGTAAATCACTCCTGGGTATTTGTTATTCTATGTATAAACCTCCTCGAATCCTTCGACACATACCAGCCTGTGTCTCACTCTCAAGTATCTGTGATTCGATATATAAAAAGCCCAACTCCTCAATTAGATTCGCTCCCCAGTATTGGTTAGTCAGTATGTGACCCACACTGTACCATACGACTATACCCCGATCTGTAACTCACTCACTGGTACCTGCTACTCTGTAGAGAAAGTAGCCCAAACCCATCAGTTAGATTTCAGACTGAAACTCACTCCCTGTTGTGTTCGGAAATACATAAACTCGCTGAGACCATCGATGTAATTGCAGTCTCTAACTCAGTATAAAACAAACGGTTGAATATTAAATTGGGAGCAGGAACAGAGAAAGCTGGAGTTTAATTCCCACTACATTCTGTTTCTCCAGAAACATTAATTTGATGGAGTGCAGTGGTTCAATAAGGCAGCTCCCTCCCACCTTCTCAAGGGCTGGTGGGAATGGGGGATAAATGCTCAACCCAGCCAGTGATGCTCACATCCCATAAACGAATGAAAACAACAATCCCTTTGCCTTCCTGATCACTCACTGCCCCCTGCAGACTGAGTCTGCAGACACAGCAAGGCTTCCTCACTTCCCTAGTCCCATGTCCTGGGAATAATTGGAAAACCATCTGAATATCTGGTGACACCATCACGTTAGCTTTCTGTGATTTCTGTACATGGAACCAGAAAATAATATGTAATACTGGAGTACAAGAGGACCTGACCCACGAATGCAGGGCCCCGGTCACTGGTCACTCCCTCTCCATCTCTCTCCCTCACTCTCCCACACACAAACACACACACACACATACAGAGTTACTGAGGGGCAAGGAATGACAGAATAAAAGGAGCATTTTCAAATATTAAAGCTCCGTTAAACAATCCCGGGAGTGGTTGTTCGGGACAGTGTGGAGAGAGAGAGAGCTTGACCCTGTGTCTAACCCTGTGCGGGCCCTGCCCTTGGAGGGGTTGATGGGGATACAGTAAAGGAAGCTTCATTGTGTATCTAACACCATCCTGTCCCTGCCCTGAGAGTGTTTGATGGGGACAGCTTGTAACATACGAACAGGAGGAGGCCATTCAGCCCCTCGAGCCTGTTCCATCAGTCAATGGCATCATGACTGATATGTGGCCTAACTCCACATTCCTTCCTTTGACCCATACCCCTCACTGTCTTCACTGAACAAAAATGTATCTCTCACTGATTTAACCTGAACAACTGATGCAGCTTTGCCCATTTACCCAGTCTATCAATATCCCTTTGTAATGTTAAGGTACCATCTGCACTGTCTACAATGCTGCCTAACTTTGTACATCACCCCGTGCTGTCCCTATCCTGTGCGTGTTTGGAAGGTACAGTGCAGATCGATCTTTACTCTGTATCTAGCCCCATGTTATACCTGTCCTGGGAGTATTTGACGTGGACAGTATGGAAGGAGATTTACTCTGTATCTAGCCCCATGTTATACCTGTCCTGGGAGTATTTGACGTGGACAGTATGGAAGGAGATTTACTCTGTATCTAGCCCCATGTTATCCCTGTCCTGGGAGCGTCCGATGTGGACAATATGGACAGATCTTGACTCTGTATCGAACCCCATTCTCCCCAGAATCTGGGAGATTCAGGTGGAGAAATTGCCGCTGGACACATAGTCTGTATCTAACCCAGTGAGGGAACTGCCCTGAGTGTGTTTGATGTGAACAGGATGGGGAAGTGGCAGATTTGATCAGTACCTAATGCCACGGTGAACATAGCCTGGGAATGTGAAAAGCTGCAGTGTACAGGCAGTTTTACTTTGCATCTAACTCTATTCTCTACCAACCCTGGAGATTTAAAGGGTACAGTTTAAATAAAGCTTTACTTTGTCTGGAACGCTGTACTTCCTCTGCCATGGGAATGTTTGCTGGGAACTCTGTCTAACCTCTGTGATATGGATCCTATGAAGATTGATGGGAGACAGTGTAAATGGAATTGTCAGGGTCCAATTCCTTCACGTGGATGAGAGATGGTCTCCAATTGGAATGACGAGGAAAATTGATGCCCGTGGGACTGAAGGGTCAGTAACAGAATGAAGACACCATTGGCTCAGAGACAGCAGACAGGATAGAGGGGAATGAGGGGTTCAGGCTGCAGGCAGGTACAGGTACACACAAAGGGATCTGAGACACAATTTTTATGCACGGAAGGTTTTGGGTGTGCGGAATTGTTGCCAGGGTTGGAGAATTTGAGCTATGGGGAGAGGCTGAACAGCCTGAGACTGTTTTCCCTGGAGTGTCGGAGACTAAAGGGTGACCTTATAGTGGTTTACAAAATTATGAGGGGCATGGATAGGGTAAATAGGCAAAGTGTTTTTCCTGAGGTCATGGTGTCCAGAGCTAAAGGGCATAGGTTAAGGGTGAGAGGGGAATGCTATAAAAGAGACCTAAGAGGCAACCTTTTCTCGCAGAGAGTGGAACATGTATGAAAAGAGCTGCCAGAGGAAGCTGGTGGAGGCTTGTACAATTACAACATTTAAGAGGCATTTGGACGGGCAAAAGAATAAGAAGGGTTTGGAGGGATATGGGCCAGGGACTGGCATGTGGGACAAGATTGGGTTGGGATTTCTGGTCGGCAGGGACGGGTTGGACCGAAGGGTCTGTTTCCATGCTGTACATCTCTATGACTCTATTTAAAAGACATCTGGATGGGATATAGACAGGGAGGGTTTGGTGGGGTAAGGGACAAATGTTGCCAAATATACCTAGAGTCATTTCGGTTGTCTGGTCAGCAGGGACGAGCTGTAATGGAGGGTCTGTTTCTGTGCTCGGCACCTCCGAAATCCTGATGAAGGACTTTTGCCCAAAACGTCGATTTTCCACCTCCTCAGATGCTGCCTGACCTGCTGTGCTTTTCCAGCACCACTCTGATCTAAGCTCTGAAATGCACTCTTTCAGAGTTCCATCAATCTCATCTCATGCACTTCTCAAGCAGACGACCTCTACTGCCTTCCGAAGGTACACAAAGACAATACACCAGGATGTCCCATCGTATTAGGCAATGGGACCCGATGTGTGAACCTCACTGCCGATGTCAAATGCATCTTGAAAGCCATGAGGCAGGGTACCCCCAGCTTCTGCTAAGACAGAACATTGGGACACAGGCAGATTTCAACCTCACACCTTCAAGGCTGAATCTGAGCTGAGGTGGCACCTATTGTTAAAGATTTACCTGAGAATTTAGCTATTTTTACATACGGTTTACATATGAAAGAACAAAATCAAACATGGTATTTTTAACAGTATACAGACTGAACAGACAATACACTTTTATTTTTAAATATGTCATTTCAGTGGCATCACCCTGGAGTCTTTTACTATAAATTCTGTGTGGTATGATGTTATGCTCCACAACCACCTGATGAAGGAACAGCGCTCCTAAAGCTAGTACTATCAAATAAACCTGTTGGATTATAAACTGATGTTGTGTGATTATTTAATTTTGTCCACCCCAGTCCAACACCGGAACCTCCAAATCTTTACGACATATTGTTTACACTAACTCACACGCAGTTCAGGTCAGTTTAGCACAATGACCCTGTTCCTCTTTTTGTGAGGTTCCCTCTGTATATTAACAGAGTTAATGGGCCCCGAGAGGATGAATACATTCTCCTTATCCTGTCAGTTTAAACAGTTGAACATATCAGTTTGAAGCCAATGGAAGAGGAGATTTTCTTTTTCTGTACAATTTCACTGCAGAACGTTCAGCCATAAACTGTCTTTGCAGAAGTGGGGGTTGAATGCAATTCTCACTGGGCAACATTAAGACAGAAAACACAATTCCGAGTTCCTGTTATCAATTGGTGAAGGAACTGGGATGAGAAAACCACTTGTGGTGTGGTGCCGTGCCTCAGTTTGTGAACTTGCCTACATTATAAACAGCCCACCAAGATTTCACATCGTAGTGGTGCCTGTGTATTTTACCAAATGCATGGTTGGTTCAACATCTCCCAAGTCAGTGTTGCTCATCAGTCAACCATGCGTCCTGTTTGAGTGTCAGCCTGTTTTGTTGATCCTGATCTGCTCCCTGGTTTAGTTCCTCCAGTGGATATTGTTTCTTCCGAACTATTCATTCAATCTGGAGTTTCCTTCCTGTTTTTGACAAGAACTTCTGCTTCTCCTCCTCCTTTATTACACCCCGTTCATTTCCAGTTTGTTGAGAATAGCGAGGTGAGCCAGGAGACATGGCAGACTCGCCGGTGAATGTTGTAGTAATGGCGCAGACACCAAGAGCTGTTCACCCTAATTCTCTGCTGTCAACATTCATTCATTCCACACCAACAGGAAATACTTCATTGCTCTCCTGTCGTTGTGGTTCACACTGTGATTGCGGTTTCTTTTCTTGTGGATTATGAAGTCTATTTAGAACTCGAAAGGATCATAATATTTGGAGGAAGGAATGACTCCTCACCTCAGGCATAAGAGCCAGACACATTATTCGGAGAATGTGAGCCCAATCCCACACATGCTACCGAGGGGGCAGAAAGCCTGTTAGCTGGTCCATTCTCAATTTGGCTCCGAATGTTAGACTTTTCAAAGAGCAGAAATGGGAAATGAGGAATATGGGCAGACCGAGAGTCCGAGAATGTGAAAGAGGGTCAGGGACATTCACAGAGAAAGAAAGAAAGATGGAGACGCATATTGAGGGAGATACTGAAAGGACCAATTCTCCAATCGACATGGCTGCTGACTGACAGAAACAAATAGGAATAAAAAGGGAACTATTAAGGACAGCCTTTCACCAGCTCCGGGTAACGGAAGGATTCTTACAGCCAACAAAGTCATTTTGGATTTTCAACATTGACGGTTGTAAGCTAATGAAAGATTTTGGTAAATATTCTGACAGGGAAAACTGATCATTTTACCAAAAATATAATACAGAAATGTTGAAGTGACCTCGCTCTGCCGATATGAAGCATAAACTCTGTTTCTCTCCACTGTCCTACTGAGTTTTTCTATCAAATCTTGGTTTTGGTTCAGATTTCAAACATCTGCAGTTCTTTGTTTCATGTTATTCTTAAAAACGTTTGAGACAAAACCAATGACCTGACGGCTTCAGAAAATCGGTCAGAAATACTGTTAGCAAGATATCTTTGCAGAACACATCGCCCATTCCCTGACCAGGAATCACCCTTTCCCCTTCAGAGAGTGCACTAACTCCTAACCGTGAGATTAAAAGGGAAGGAGACAGAAGCTGTCGCATTTATTCTCAATGAAACCACTTATGCATTTCATTTTGGATCATTTTCGCTGCACATTAGTTTCTCGTTGTCTTCGAGGTATTTTTTAACACAGTCTGAAAATACCATTCGGCCCATCGTGCAGTATGGCTCATCAGATAGCCATCTGTTCTCGATCCAGTGTCCAGCTTTGGCACGATACCTTGTGTGTTCTGATATTTTCAACGCAAAATTCAGTAAAGATTATCCCTGTGATCTTAAACGAGCCAACAATGGGAGTGAGTTATACACCATCAGACTGAAGTGAAATCCCCTCGAGCAACCCATTCACATTTTCACCCATAGAGTGAGTCACAGACACACATGCCCGGAGGTGGGGGGAAGGAGCACGAGGTTTCGGGATTATACCAGGTCCTTGTGCTTCAGTACCGCTCTCCACCAACTTAAGACACCCCCTCCACCAAACACACACACACACACACACACACACACACGTTTCTCCGACAAAAGGCAGCTTTAGGTGTAACTAAAGCCAGTTTTACAGACATTGAGAGACATTGCGATGAGCTGGAATTTAAAATGGACAATTGCCTCATATGCAACTTTCAAATTTGAAAAAACACTGATCCAAAGTCTGCAGCTCCTCAAAATCTGTCGCACATTGAGGTACAATACTCCCACATTCGAGACCCACTGATCCAATCCCTGCAGTACATTCCACACAAATCAGGAAGGATTCGAACCACCAAAAGTCAGAGCCATTATCCATGATGTCAGGGTCCCAACGGCAACCGGAGGGACGACAGGGAGTCGATATGAAATGGAAACATGAACATCGGGGGAAACAGTATTCACAAGGTGAACAATCAGTAAAAATAATTATCGTCACTGTTTCCCATCGGATATCCCACTTCGTGAAGCAATGCCCAAGGAAACATATTTACCCTCAGGTCCCTGCTTCAGGGTCGCCTGCGCCTCTGCTGGAAGTTGCCATCATTTTATTCACAGTCGCTCCGTGATTTTTTGATTCACTCCAGTGAAATGTCTTTTTATACCTTACGCCATGGTCTCTTCCAGTCAAGATCCTTAACCAGTCCAATGAGAAACCTCTGTTAATTTGAATCCCGGGATGGAGAATCAGACGAGATGAACAGCGCCTTTTATTGGTGGGACACCTTCACTGCAACCTCACGCCTCAAAACGGGTCTCTGCCCGCGTCAACCTGTTCTGGACATTCCTGCATTACACCGACTGACCAACATCAGATTACCACAGCTCCACTTTCTTTACTGTGAAACCGAAGGCGATAATATGAAGCGTTTGCAAAATTGAAGAGAGAAACTTTGTTGCTGAAGGTGGTTATGAAGGGATGGACAGGCACAAGGGTGTGTACAATTCAGGTCGCTTTGGATACTGTCAGCATTACCGGGGGCCCGTGCTGAGGAGTCAAAGTTTGTATCGTCCAGACATGGATACAGTTCCCATTCAGGGAACGAAGGTTTAATTCTCTTCATGTGAATTGTCTGAATGAAAACACATTCCTCGTTCCACACAGAAGACAGATCGGGATCCCTCCAGAATCAGCCCAGTGATTACTTGAACCATGTAGAAGGACAATGACAGCGGACAGATACGATAGTGACCCCTTCAAATCTCCCTCCAATCATCTCACCTTCCTGAGTTGGGAATATGTTGGTGTTCCTTCAGTGTCTCTGGGTGTAAATCCAGGAAATCCCGCGCTTGCAGCATAATGGCTGTACCACCGTGTGAAGGAGTTCAATGGTTCACAAAAGCAACTCATCTCCTCCATCTCTGGGGGATTTAGGGATGGGCAGCGAGTCCTATTCCATTGTGTGATATCATTATTCCAGGAATACGTTTCTAACAGTGGTAGGTTCCAATCGGACACCTGCAGGAGATCGGTAGTAAGTTGAGAAGTGGAGCAGGGAAGTGAAATTGACGTGAATGACAATGATGACTGGGAGGCATGAGGCAGGAAGTGAGTCTGGATCTGGTGGTGCAAGGCTCAGTGTCGCTGCTAATGGGTCAGCCTTTACTGCAAACTGTTTACATTGGCTCACACCCCATTCCTGGTCAATTCATGGCAATGACACTGTCCCTCTTTGTGTGAGATTACCTCTGAGTGTATTAAATCCGTCAATACGCCCCAAGAGGATGAAAAATGTCCCCTTTGTTCTGTCAGTTTAAACATATACAAATATCTGTTTGAAGCCAATGTAAGAGAAGATTGCCCTTTTATGTGCCTTTGCATTGAAGAATGTTCAATCGTGAAATGTCTGGTTTTGCAAAAACGGGGTTTGATTGTAAATCACACTGAGTAATATTGATACAGAAATGTATTTCCGAGTTACTGTGGTCATGTGGTTAAGGAACTGCACATATGGCCGTCCCTTAGTTATTTCAAACCCCTCCTTGGGAAGCAGCTGACCATAGGGTCCAATCACAGCTGCGCCCGCTTGTTGTATTGAAGGGTCATAGGTTCACCTTTTATTAAGTGTCGTGTTACTGATGAAGGGACTCAGCATCCTGTTTGAGGTCGAGACTGTTATGGTTTGGCAAACCCATTCCTTTTTCCTGGTTTTGTTCCAGCAGTGCATGTTGTCCTTCCTAACCCATACACCATCCTGGAGTTTCTTGCTGCTGTTCCAAAAGCACTCCTTCTTCTCCTCCACTTTTATTCACCCTCCTTCATTCCAAGTTTGGTGGGAATACCGAGGTGAGGCAGGAGACACTGCAGAAAGGCCGTGGGATGTTGTGGATATGGCACAGAAACCAGGAGTGGATCACCCTCATTCTCTGCTATCGCCATTCATTCATTTTACAGCATCATTAATGCTTCCATATTCTCCTTTGTTGTAGTTTTTTGTTCTATCGGATAAGGAATGCAACTTTAATTTCGAAAGGGTTACAGTATTTTGAGGAATAAATGGCTCCTTATATCACATCCAAGTGGCAGACGTATTATCCATAGAATGTGAGCCAAGTTTTACAGTCTCCTGCCAGGTTCCAGAAAATCTCTCAGCAGCTCCATTCTCAAACTATCCTTGAACGTCAGGCTTTTCATAGAGTAGGAATGGGAAATGAGGGATATTGGCAAATACAGGGTCAAAGAATATGATAAAGGGTGAGGTAGATACACAGAGATAAAGACAGAAAATTAGAGACTCATCTTGAGGGAGACCCTGAAAGAATCAGATCTCGGGTCGACGTGGCTGCTAACTGGCAAAAAAAGGATTTTGATAACTATCCTCATTCGACCGATAAAACTGACCATTATCCCGGCATTGTTGTCTAGAAATGAAGAACTAATCTGGTCCTGTCGTTGTGAATCATTGTCTCGGTTTCTCCCCACAGATGTTGTCAGGATTATTCAGTTTGCACGTCAATTCTTGTTTTTGGTTCAGATTTCCAATATCTGCATCTCTTGGTTTTCTTTTCAACTTTAAAACGGTTGGCACAAAACCGATGTTCTGCCAGCTTTGGAAAAGTGGTCAGAAATATTCTTACCACGATGTGTGTGCAGAACAAAGCCCGCATTCCTTGACCGGGAATAGAACCCGTGTCACGGCGGCGAGAGCGCCAAATGCTGGTTACTAGACTCCAAGGGAAGGCAGAAGGCGCCCATACATTTATTCAGAATGAAAACACTTTTGCCTTTTCATTTCTGATCAGTCTTGCTGCAGATTAGGTCCTCCTTGCCTTCGAGCTTTCACAGAGTGGGAAGAGACCGTTCGGCCCATCGTACATTGTAGCTCATCGGACATCCATGTATTCCAGTCCCAGTTTCTAATTTTGGCTCAAAATGTTATGTGTACTGATGTTTCCAGAGCAAATATCAATGCGATTCTCACTGTGAATTTAAACGACACGACAATGGGACTGAGGTTTGAGATGGTCACACTGTGTTGGAACCACCTTGAGGACCTGAACCTCATTTTCACCCACAGAGGGAGACACACAGAAACATATCCCGGGAGGAACAGATGTCTCAGGATCATACCAGCTCCTTGTGCTTCACTTCCGCTCTCTGGTCCACACAACAGCTTCTCTGACAAAGGCAGCTTTAGGTGGAACACTCGCCAGTTTGACGGGCAATGAGAGATGTGGAGCAGAGCTGGAATATACAATGGAAAATAGACCTAAATGCAAGTTTTATATTCGAAACCACACTGATCCAAACCATTCAGATCCTCAGAACCTGACAAAACAGGACCAGCCATACACCTGTCTGACATTGAGCTGTAATGGACCCAAAAGCAACATTCCATTTGAAGACACACTGATCCAATCCCTGCAGCTCGAAAGAACCGAAGAAAATAGCAACTGACAACATGCAATTGGCTGAACTAACACGTTACACTCGAGACATGGAGGATGTAAACCTACAATCGTCTGATTCAAAGTCAGATGTTTTATCTATTGCTTCACTAGCAGGATGCACACACACACGCTGGACACCTTTCAATATGTGATGTAAACATGGAGATCTGGGAAACAACATTCATAAGGTGATCAACCAGCAGAGATAATCCACTTTGTGGAACAGGGCCTTTCAATGGCAAAGCAAATACATTTGTCCTCAGGTACCTGCTTCTGTGTCGCCTGTTCTTCTGCTGGACGTCTCCAGCATTTTATTCACAGTCACTACGCTGTCTTATGATGTACTCCACTGAGATGTACTTTCATACTTGGATTTAGTGTCACTTCCAGTAAAGGTCCTGAACAAATTCAGCGAGAAACCTCTGGTCATTTCCAACATGGAATTTGGAATCAGACGATTTGAACGAAGGCTTTATTGGGGCCGCCCCATCACCGCAGATCAACGCCTCAAAACGAGCCGCTGTTCGTATCAAACTGTTCTGTACCTTCCTGCAGTAAATCAGGTTAGCACAGCTCCGCTTTCTTCACATTGAAACCAGGGCGGCAATATGAATTGTTTGGAAACTTAGAGAGAGAAATATTGCTGCTGAAGATGATGATGACGTGAAGATCATGCACAGAGTCTGGACAGATCAGGTCACAAGTGTTACTGTCAGCTTCAGTCGGGTCAATGGTTCGGAGTCTGAGTTTGTAATGCCCAGACCGGGATACAATTCCCAGTCAGGAAATGAAGATTTCTTGCTCTTCTTGTGAGTTATCTTATTGAAAACAAACTCTTGCTTCCTCACAGAACACAGACCCAGACCAACCCAGTGATTGTTTACATCTATCTAGAAGGACAATAGCAACAGATACAAGAGAACTGTAACCACAAATCACCCATCTAGGACCTTGCCTTTCTGAGTTTGAAATATCTCGCTGCTCCGACAGTGCTTTTGGGTCTAGATTCTGGAACTCCATCCCTAACAGTATCAAGGCTGTAGCTCCGTGGAGCAGGGTGATTGAAATAAAATGAAAGGTAAAGACGACTGGAAGGCTTGAATCAGTAAGTGAGAGAGGAGCTGGTGGAGCAAGGCTCAATGTTCGAACTAAAAGATCAGCCTGTACTGCCCACTGTTTATACTGACTCATACAACACTCCTGATCCATTCACCACAATGACCCTGTTCTCTTGGGGTGATATTCCCTCGGTACATATTAACGCAGTTCATGGGCTCCAGGAGGATGAACACATCCTCTTTATCCTGTCAGTTTAATGAAGATGGAGGGATCAGTTTGAACCCAACGCAAGAAGAGATTAGCTCTTTCTGTGCATTTTCACTGGGGAATGTCCAGCTGTGAACTATTCTTTTCTGTATAAGGGGAGACTGATTTAAATTCTCACCGAGCAACTTTCAACCCGAAACAAATGTCCGAGTTACTCTGATTGAATAGTTAATGAACTGCAGATCTGGATTTGGAGAGCAGTGTCTGCGCTGTCTCCGTGGATTAATGAGTTAAAGCGCCTGGTCATAACCAGACCAGGACGGTGTCAAATCCTGGCGTTGCATGGCCTGTATATTGAAGGTTCATTGCTTAACCATCCCGTAAATGCCATTGTGTTGACCCACCATACCGAAAGAGACAGCTCAGAATCCTTCTTTGAGCTCAGCCCATTGGGATTTCATGTTCCCACGTCCTACCGCCTCCTGTGGCCCCATCAGTCAATGCTCGATCTTTCTAATTCCACTTTTATTCTCCCTCCTTCATTCCCACTTTGTTGGGAATAACGAGGTGAGGCAGGAGACACTGCAGATATCCCAGCAATGTTGTGGGAATGGCACACACACTGCAAGATGATACCCCTCCTTTTCTGCTGTCACCATTCATTCGTTCAATTGAAGCAAAGACTTCACTTAAATCGTATAATTGGGGTGAAATTGTTTTTGTTTGGTGGATTATGAATTCTATGAAGAATTGTAAAAGATCATCATATTTTGAGTGGAGAAATGTCACCTTACCACAGGCCTCAGTGACATAGACTCTACCCGGAGAATGTGAGGACAGTTCTACATACTCTACCCAGGGGCGGGGAAAGCCCGTTAGTAGGTCTACTCTCAAACTATCTCCGAATGTCAGACTTTTCAAAGAGCAGGAATGGAAAATAAGGGATATTGATAGACAGAGAGTGGGAGAATGTGGAAGAGAGTGAGGTGGATACACAGAGGAAATGGTAGACGAGTAGAGACGCATATTGAGGGCGAGCCCGAAAATAGAGACACTCCATCTAAAATGGGTGCTCACTGACAGAAAGGGGAATAAAAAAGAACAATTGAAGGCCAGCGTTTCACCAGCTCAAGGCAAGGAATCAGCATTACACCCGGAAAGGTCGGTTGACATTCAGAAAGTTGACATTTCTCGGCTAATATAATATTCTGATAAATCTGCTGATTTGCGAAGTAAAACTGACAATTACTCTAGCATTAAAACAATAAAATGCATAACTATCCTGGTTCTGTCGATCTGAAACATTAAACCTGTTTCTCTCCACAGATGCTGCCAAGTCTGCCGAGTTTCTCTGTCAATTTCCGTTTCTGATTCAGAATTCCAGCATTCGCAGTGCTTTGTTTAAAGTTACTCTGCATTAAGTATGGGACAACACTTGATCAATTGTCAGCTCCATACTTCATTCCCTGCTTCGGGAAGGCTGACCCCACGAGGAAAACTCCACTTGCTGCAACAGTGAGAAAACTGAATCCTCACCAGGAGGCGAACAGGGAAAGCAAAAAGAAAAGGCACTGTGTGTTTTCATCAGGAAACCGCTTTTGTCTTTTCATCTGTGATCATTTTTGCCGCAGATTAGTTTCTCCCTTTCTTTCGATTTTTACTGCGTGAGAAAGACCTTTCGGCCCATCTGCAGTGCGGGTCATTGGACTTCCATTTATTCTAGTCCCAGTTCCCATAAACCTGCGTTTCTGATGTTACCAGGGCGAATCTAAATGGGATTCTCCCTGTGATCTTAAATGACACAACAACGGGACTGAAGTTGGACATGGTCACATGATGTTGTAACACCGCCAAGGAACTCCACCTCATATTTACCCACAGATGGAAACAAACAGAGGTCTCAGGATTAGTCCCATTCCATATGCTTCCCATCCGCCAGTTTCTCCGACCAGCTCACCGCAGCTGTTCAAAGAGGTCTGCAGCTCAGAAAATGCCCTTCGGCCCATCAAGTCTGCACCAGTCGGAGAAGAACCCCTGACTGTTTTCATCACGTTTTCCAACGGTTGGCTCGTAGCTCCAACAAAGTTGGGATGGAATTGTTCAACTCATAGTGTCTCAACTTTCTCTGGGGATTTCTGTGTGTTGTATCCTGAAAGGCAGAGGGTTGGAGATTGCCCCCATTCCCAACCTGTCTGAAATGTCTTTTTTTCCCGTCTCCTGTGTTTTGTTTGTGAAAGAAGAAGACAGGGTGTAATCTCCCTTTTTATTTGTTGACATTACTGAATCGTAACCGGAAGGATTCCAGGCTGTGAGGGTAAAGCCAAATGAATTTCAAGTCCATTGCCTTAAACACGCATCGACGATTCCAGAACCACACTGTCCTCTTCATTTTCCAGGTGTCTCTCATTGTGGAGCTGAGGAAGAGTGAATCATTATCGGGTTGGTTTGAATCCAATCACTTCACAGTTTGTAAAAGCGTTACATTTTGGTGCATGGTGAGTCTGGTTGTATCACCCTGATAGATGGAACGGACATTCATTTAATACCAAGAGCAGGAATTGCAAGAGAAGCTCAGCAGATCTTACAGCATCTATGCAGAGAAAATCAGAGACAACATTTCTAAACTTCATCAGAACTCGGTAATCTCCCACAGGTCCTGCCAAACCCGTTAGATTCGACAGCAGCTTCTGTTTTTGTTTCAGATTCGAAGAATCCACAATTCTTTACATGAACCATTAAAGCAACGCAGAAACTTCTTTGTGGATCCTCACACGAAAGGGTTCCGTTTGGAGAACATTTTCCTGACCCCACTCGACACACGAAACTGTGCAGCATCCAAAACAGATGCAGCAAGAACAACCATCGCTGTCGCCCTGGGGGCTCTTGAACCAGGAACCTTTCATTTAACAATCGAATGCGCTGAAACCTCTAACCTCACACCTTGCACGATCCTCTAAAGCAGACTGTGACTGACTTCCCACTTCAGTCTGCCCTTCCCTGAACACTAACTGTCCTCTATCAGTTTTACTTTGTCAGAATATAGACTGAGACATTCATTATGGCGACATGGGAACAGTCTGATCCCACCCACTACAGACACACCCATGTCACTGGGAACCAGCTCTCCTCCAACCGGGACCTGCTCCCTTCGAGCCTCCCAGTGTCTTGTGTGGTCCCGAGTTATTTCATTGATCTAGAGTCCAGATGAGATTTGTATTCCTCATGTACAGGAACGAGAATTTTTTCAATGTCTCCGATCAGTTCATGTGGCGTCCTCTTAAAGAAGGGGAAGGTGTCTTGACTGTTTCTGCTCAGCCAGACAGTTCACCCTTCTTCATTCTCCTCTGCTTCCATTTCCCAAAGAGTTCCTGAAGATTCACAAAGCTGGAAACTGTGTTATACGGGATGCGCCTTTAACATTTGTGCACCTGCCAAGTGACAATATTTTCCCAAAATCTCTTCACAATCCTCTGTCTTACACCGTGTCCAGGGATGAGAAATCCCGTTTTATGGAGAGATTCCCGAGGCTGGTGAGTATCTCTTTGGAGTAAAGATGGTTAACCGGCAATTTCCTGCGGCTGTTTATAATGATGTGAGTGGGAACCGTGGGCATGGGCACTTTGACGAGCAGGAGTAAGTGTTACCACTGACCAGAGGCAGTGAACAGAGGGACTGGGATTAAAGGAATCTAATAAAAAGCAGCACTTCTGCGCAGTACATTCAGAGAATACTGCAGGAGCTCGATGGGTCTAGCAGTATGTGTGAAAAGAGAAACAGAAATAACGGTTGGAGTGTGGGATATTTCTGATTGAGAACTCGACCAGCCTGTGTCTAATCAAATAACTGGCCTGTCCTTGCTGACATGGGATTTCTGAAGTTTGAGGGAGAATGTGCCCGACAGGAAGTTGTTCAAGATGTATGCGACAGGATTTGACCCTGCATGGGGAAACATCAATGGATTACTTACCCATCGCCTTAATCACTCTGCCCGAATACACTTGCGTACAAGTGGCTTAATATTTCTCCTAGAATGGAGAGTTGTAACCTGAAACACCAGTATTTGACTTGTCCTGTCCGCAGCATGACCCCAGTATTCACTGTCACCCTCTCTTGGTTCAGAACGGAGGAGGATGCTGGGAGATCAAGTTGAATAACACACACATTGATGAGAGGTAAAGTGGATGGGAAGGATCCATTTTCATGTGCAGAGAGATTCATAAACACAGCAGTGAACCGAGTGTCCTTGTGTTTGACTAGCACTTACACCGCCAGCTGAATTACAGCCATTGAAGTGCTCTTGAAGAAGACTCTCCATTGGCAAATCTAATGTGAAAAATCATCTCTAATTGGTTAATCAGATGTCAAAATATGAAATGTTTTCAAATACTCACAGTTGGCAGTAGAGAGTGTAGATCTACCTTCAGGGGTTCATTCTGCTCGGATTTACACCCAGGATAATGTGGGACTAGAGAGCCTCATCACAGCGGAAGGGGTCAAACATTGAAGACTCTGATGGGGAGGATATTCTCTCTATGAGAGGGCTGCAAATCAGTGGAATTCTTTCCAACAGAGGGCCCTCAAGGCTGAGATAGACAGACATTTAGTCAATTCACCATCAAGGGCCAGGGAGATAAGGCTGAGAAGGGGAGTTGAGGATTAACCAAATCAGCCCGTGATCTCATTGAAAACCCGCCGACTTGATCGGCGAAAATGCTTCCAACTGCTCTAATATTTTTGCTGTCAGTTGGAAGATGCTAAACGAAAGAAAGCACAAACTTAGGAAGAGATGACTGCAGACACACGGAGTCACAATTATTTATTTCTAGGAAAATCAACCTGTCAATTTGCCAGATTTCTTCGCTAACGTGGGCGGTTGAGTTGACCAAGGGCGCTGGTGATTTGAGTGTTCTTGCATATGAAAAAAATAAAGGTCAGTGACATTTGTTTTCTGGCAAAATACATGGCCTCTCCTGAAGCTCACAATGAAAGAGATGGTTTCCAAGAAAAGACAGAGACTAAGTCACCTGTAAAGTAATCGATGGCCAAGATATGACTCGCGATGTTCTATGGGACATATGTGATTTATTGATTATTATTCTCCAAACTTCCTTTACAATGGAACCGGGAGTGTGAGCAGGGAAATTAAACCCAACCATAATTATTGCCATCTTTTATCACTCACACACAGTATTTATTTCTTGTACATTTTATTCACATTGTGGTTACTGCGAGTGGGCTTGTAAACTGCATCTGCTGGTGAGTTCTTTCCTCACTGTTCCTAATCTCTTCCCAAAGACATTCTGCATCCTTATCTCCTGAATGAAGGTAATCTCTAACCATTGTATAAGTGTCACCAAAACCTCGGCATTTCACATGCCTCTGTATGTCATCTCCCAATATTAGTTGGTACTTTACAGTGTTGCAATTGTCCAAAGTAAGATTAATAAAATAACAAAATAGAGACTGGTGGACCTGGGTTTCCAACGCACGTTATTGCAGCCAAACCGCAGATGACTGCCCACAATCCGATCACGGAAACACTCACCGAACCATCAGGCAACACAGAATAAGCTCAGCACTAGAGGACATGTCAGGATCAGCACCAGAAACACAACAGAAATATTTCTCTGCGCTGCTATGGTGGATGTATTTCTCAATGAGCAATCGGGAGTTACATGTGTTCCATCAGGAGTGACGTCACACCCGGAAGTAACCAGTGTCACAGACGGTCATGTGATCCAAGTTCCAAGCCCCGGAATCCGAGACTCTCAGTTCCCTGTGGATAGCTCCAAGGAACAGCCGTCCGTGGAGTTTATGGGTTAGTTGAACTTTATGAATGCAGCTCGCTAGTTGTCGGCCTGTTTCTCCGATATAGTGTTTCATGCAGTCGCTGCGTGGAATCTACACAACCAGGTTTGTACATGATGGGTATTGGGTGTTGTGTTCTGGGGAGTTTTGTCTGAGTGAGGCTGTCGGTTTTTGTGTCTGTTGTAACCCAGTGTGTTCAGAGGAGTCCGACTGTCAGTTCCCAGCAATTTATTTTAATAAAGGGGAGTATTCTTTTCAAATTGCCTGGTGGCATATCCTCGTTGCGAATTTCGTGTGCCAGACATCTGGGAATGAAATCGTGGGGATATCCATTCTTGGCAAAGAAATTGTGTGACAGTCAGGAATTGTCACGGACCAGCTGTCCCGAGTAGCAATCCGTCCAGACGGCAAGGTTTGGTGAGAACAGCACAATAGTAATAGGACAGGGCAAACAGAAGGCAGCCAGAGAATTTCTAGAAGCAGGGCACACATCCGCGGATTCCATCAATAAACAGATTCATCTGGACCCAGTCTGTAACCCCAAAAACCGGAAGCAGTGGGAATGAAACCAAATCAATTCCAACTGCCCCAGGACAGCAGCGCTTCACAACAGGCTCTGCAGCCCTGAGGATGGCACCCAGAAATGTGAGGAAAATGCTGCAAACCATCTTCCCAGCTCCGCCAAACATTCCAACACCAACTCCAGGAGGCACACCGGCTCCACATCTTTCTGCTCCAAAACGCTCCGGTTTTCTGCAGCAGAGTATTGTTCCCTGAATCCCCGGGAACAAGGTGAGGATGGCAACCCGGACACGGCCAGGAACGGCAGTGAGATTGAGGGCAACAGCTGCCATTGTCGGACGGACAGCCACAAACACTCCCTTTGAAAAGGACTTTGTCCATATGAAAGTCTGGACAGCAGTATAACCCGGGGACCAAACAGACTGTGCTGGGGATTCATATTCCAGACAATTTACGGTGGGCACCGTTTTCCCTGAAAGTGAGTGGGGATTGATATTTCATTGCTGATGTGAAACCAGATCCTCCACTGAATCTGCTCGCCGGTTTTTGTTGCTGTGGTGAAACGGTGGGCAATCACGGTGTGAAACGTTGTTCTAGCTCTCTGGTTTCCTTCATTCCTGTCCTGGTCAGGGAGGCTGGGGATTGGTCCTCTCCATCAGATGGAGGGACCAGCGCATTGTTGAACCAATTTAATCAAGAATGGAATTGGTCATCTTCACTTCTCATGGTTCATTGTGGTTCTGTTTTGTTGAATGTTACTTGAGCACTTTCTGGGACTTGACAATGCATTAAAGCTCCAGTCTGTTTGGAAGCACGGTTTGGAATTGTCTCGCTGCCGTTTGTGTGAGCAGTACATGACATAGACGAATCGCACTACCTCAAAGTCAGCATGTCAGTGTGTCTGGCAATGGGTCCGCCTTTTCTGTTTTGCTTCTGTTCCACGCTAAGAGCTGTCAGTTTTTGGATTCGCTGGAGTGCTGAGGGGGTAACACAATTTGTGTGGTATTTTTCTTCAGGCCAAAATCCACCCTCCCGGAAAAATAGCCAAACGCGCTGAGTAACAAACAGCACGCGTTTTTTAGCAAATGGTCTATTCAAACTGGTGTCAGCTTCTGGAGCGTCTCAGAGTTGCCAAGCAGGGAAACAGACCCTGCTATCTAACTTGCCACTGCTAAACAAATAACCGAAATTAATCTAACCATATTTGCCAAAATTTGTCCCTTATCTCTCCGAACCCTTTCAGATGCCTTTGAAATGTTGTGAGCGCACCAGTCTCTGACACTAAATATGGCCATTCATTCTGTACACACGGAAATGTCTGTGTTCAAAACAAGTGTCCCTCACATCCCCTTTAAATGTTACTGTTCTCACATTTAACCAATGTTATCTCGCTTTGAACTCATGTGCCTTGTGAAAAATTACTCCCTGACTCTTTTCTCTGTCCGTCTGCCTCATGACTTTATAAAATTCTGTAAGGCCATTCCTCAGCCCTGAAGCTCCAGGGAAAACTGTCGAAGCCAATTCAGCTTCGTGCTATTGTCCAAACAGTGTAAACCTTGGAAACCCTTTCAAATATTTTCGAAATTGTTCCACGTTCGTTACTGAATGTGCGATCTGTATGTGCCTGAAGTGAAGCGATGCTGAAACGCTAGTAAAGGAATTTTGGCACTCAGCTTCGCTGTAGTAGCGTTGCCGAGTGGTCTAAGGCGCTGGATTTAAACTCCAGTCTCTATCGAGTCGTGGGTTCGAATCCCACCGCTACCAAGATCGCGGTGGTTGTGCTACAGACAGTTGAAGAGAGCCGCAACTCTGCGTTTTCGTTGTTGTGTTTGCCGCTGCTCAGGTCAACTCATTCCGACTGAGTCTGAAAACAGTGTGAGTCCTTGCTGTCGGGCCCTCCTCAACCCCTCTCCTTTCGGATATCTGCATGGCCAGTTTCTGTGTCTCAAATAGTCACTGCATTTGGCTGGAAGTTTGGTGTTTCGAGCCCGCTCTGACCACCGAGCATCAACTATTTCAGTTCAAGCATTGAGACCAACCATGTCCCGACACGAGAACTCACCCGAGTCTGCAGCTGGATGTGGCCCCAATCTCTCCAAGGCCCCGCTGCCAACAGAAAGCGGCGACTGCAGCTTCAATCAGCGGCTTCCTGCTCAGCCCTGGGACACAGCACATGGAAAATCCTTCCCCAGGAACGGCTCTTCCCGTGTGAAAGGGACAACCATTCCACTGAAAATTGGACACGGCATCAGAGGATTGTTCCTGTTCTTGGAACGTTTCATAAACAAACCTCCTGTCTCGCAAATAAGAAGTGGGAAAAGTTGTTGGCAGGAAGAATAGAGAAAGTGTTGACTGTGAGGACTCTGTCTCGTCAGCAGATGGGATTCCATCTTATGGGCAAGTGGAGACAGCTTTCACTCAGAAACCGAGGTGTGATCAAACACAGTCGGATCGACGTGTACAAACCAACCCCTACACTGGGTTACAATACTGCAAGGGGAGCAGAGAGCTGGATTTCTTTAAAGGAGGGGAAGGGCCCATCGTGAGGCTTGAACCTACGGCCCTGAGATTAAGCATCTCATGCTCTACCGACTAAAGTAGCTGGGCCTGGTTCACGATTGATGAGTGTGTCATTTCATCCTGAGCATATTTCACCCGGCATTGCAATTTACAAGGATCCAGTTCATTCCTCCCAATCACAAATATCATCATTTACACTTTCCATTTCTCAGCTATTATTCCTTCAGAACATTATTATCTATTTAGCACTTGTCTCTGGATTTAAGACTCAATATAAATATTTTAATATTTTTATCCTCATCTTTATGTCGCTTGGGAAATCAATCAATCAATTGGTTTCCCAATCAATTTCCCAATCAATTGGGAAATTACCTAAGGAAACCCAATCATTCCTGTTTGGAGTGTAAGGAATCCCATCGGCTGACGAGACAGAGTCCTCACAGTCAACACTTTCTCTATTCTTCCTGCCAACAACTTTTCCCACTTCTTATTTGCGAGACAGGAGGTTTGTTTATGAAACGTTCCAAGAACAGGAACAATCCTCTGAAGCCGTGTCCAATTTAAAGTGGAATGGTTGTCCCTTTCACACGGGAAGAGCCGTTCCTGGGGAAGGATTTTCCATGTGCTGTGTCCCAGGGCTGAGCAGGAAGCCGCTGATTGAAGCTGCAGTAGCCGCTTTCTGTTGGCAGCGGGGCCTTGGAGAGATTGGGGCCACATCCAGCTGCAGACTCGGGTGGGTTCTCGTGGTTGCAGTGTCGGGACATGGTTGGTCTCAATGCTTGAACTGAAATAGTTGAGGGTTGGTGCTAAGGGCGGGCTCGAACCACCAAACTTCCAGACAAATGCACTGACTATTCGAGATATGCAGATATCCGAAAGCAGAGGGGTTGAGGAGGGTCCGACAGCAAGGACTCACACTGTTTTCAGACTCAGTCGGAATGAGTTGACCTGAGCAGCGGCAAACACAACAACGAAAACGCAGAGTTGCGGCTCTCTTCAACTGTCATTAGCACAACCACCGCGATCTTGGTAGCGGTGGGATTCGAACCCACGACTTGATAGAGACTGGAGCTTAAATCCAGCGCCTTAGACCACTCGGCAACGCTACTACAGCGAAGCTGAGTGCCAAAATTCCTTTACTAGCGTTTCAGCATCGCTTCACTTCAGGCACAAACAGATCGCGCATTCAGTAACGAACGTGGAACAATTTCGAAAGTATTTGAAAGGGTTTCCAAGGTTTGCACTGTTTGGACAATAGCACGAAGCTGAATTGGCTTCGACAGTTTTCCCTGGAGCTTCAGGGCTGAGGAATGGCCTTACAGAATTTTATAAAGTCATGAGGCAGACGGACAGAGAAAAGAGTCAGGGAGTAATTTTTCACAAGGCACATGAGTTCAAAGCGAGATAACATTGGTTAAATGTGAGAACAGTAACATTTAAAGGGAATGTGAGGGACACTTGTTTTGAACACAGACATTTCCGTGTGTACAGAATGAATTGCCATATTTAGGGGCAGAGACTGGTGCGCTCACAACATTTCAAAGGCAGCTGAAAGGGTTCGGAGAGATAAGGGACAAATTTTGGCAAATATTGGTTAGATTAATTTCGGTTATATGTTTAGCAGTGGCAAGTTAGATAGCAGAGTCTGTTTCCATGCTTGGCAACTCTGAGATGCTCCAGAAGCTGACACCAGCTTGAATTGACCATTTGCTCAAAACACGTGCTGTTTGTTACTCAGCGCGTTTGGCTATTTTTCCGGGAGGGTGGATTTTGGCCTGAAGAAAAATACCACACAAATTGTGTTACCCCCTCAGCACTCGAGCGAATCCAAAAACTGACAGCTCTTAGCGTGGAACAGAAACAAAACAGAAAAGGTGGAACCATTCCCAGACACACTGACATGCTGACTTTGAGGGAGTGCGATTCGTCTATGTCATGTACTGCAGCGAGACAATTCCAAACCGTGCTTCCAAACATACTGGAGCTTTAATGCATTGTCAAGTCCCAGAAAGTGCTCAAGTAACATCCAACAAAACAGAACCACAATGAACCATGAGAAGTGAAGATGACCAATTCCATTCTTGATTAAATTGGGTCAACAATGCGCTGGTCCCTCCATCTGATGGAGAGGATCAATCCCCAGTCTCCCTGACCAGGACAGGAATGAAGGAAACCAGAGAGCTAGAACAACGTTTCACACCGTGATTGCCCACCGTTTCACCACAGCAACTGATGTCCGAGCCCGATTCTACCATTTAAGGGTGCGCTACTCTTATTCTCCCATTTACTGTTGCCATGCACCAATTCTCTAATTTAGCTCCACTGTGCTCCAGCTCTCTCATTTATAGATGGCCCGCACCAATTCTCCAATTCAGTGTTGGTTAGCACCATTCCCCTCAATTACTGAAGCCCACTCAGTGTTGCCTCACTCCAATCCCCATATTGACTGATGCCCTCGCCCAATTTAGGGGTTATGTACACTAAGTCTCCCAAAATATATTTTCCTGCCCCAATTCTCCCATTTAGTGCAACACAGCATAACTCACCCATTTAGTGCTGAACTGCACTAATTCACCCAGTATCTGATGCCCTGTTGCAAATTCTCACATTTCGATAAGTCCTTTCCCAATTGTTTCCATTTTGTAGTTCCTTCCAATGATTCTCCAATTCCGTGGAGAACTGCCAGGTTTCTTAAATTTAGGCGTGGACAAGTTGGATCGAAGGGTCTGTTTCCGTGCTGTACATCTCTGAGGCTGTAATTACTGCTCCACTTCCCTGCACCAATTCTCACATTTACCAATCCTGCACTAATTCGGGAATTTCACCAACTCACCCATTGAGGTTATCCTGCCCCAGTCCTCCCACTTAGAATTTAATGACACCTGCATGAATTCTCCAATTATTGGTGTTCTGCATCAATTCATTCCATTTAGCTGTTCCCTGATGCACATCTTCCACGTACGGATGACCTGCTGATTTTTTTTTATCGTTTAGTGATGCACTGAACTGAATCTCCAATTTACCGATGCTTGCAACATTTCTTCTTTTTATTGATTCCCTGGACCCTATTCCCCAATTTCAAAATGCTTTGCTTGAATTTTCTAATATATTGACATTCACACCACTTTTCCAATGTAATGGCGCTGTGCACCGAATCTCCCATTTATTGATTCCCCCCAAATCTCTCAGTTACTCATGCCCCTGTACTAATTCTTCTATTTACTGATGCCCGAGCCCGATTCTACCGTTTAAGGGTGCGCTACTCTAATTCTCCCATTTACTGGTTCCATGCACCCACTCTCTAATTTAGCTCCACTGTGCACCAAGTCTCCCATTCAGTATTTCTCTGCAACAATTCTCTCATTTAGTAACCAGCTGCCAGAATTCTCTAATCTTGGCGATCCCTGCATCAAATCTCCTAATTACTGATCCTACACATATCTTCCCTTTAGTGGTGAACAGCACCAACTCCCCCATTTCGTGGTGCACTGCATTGATTCTAGACCATTAATCCTTTGCAACATTTGTCCTATTTACTGATTCACTGCCCGTGTTCTCCCATTTGCTCCAATTCTCGAAGTTATCAGCACCCTACACCAGGTCTCTCATTTACTGATACCCCACACCAATTCTCCAATTCAGTGTTGCTGAGCACCACTTTCCCCAATTACTGAAGTCCTGAACCAGTTCTCCTCAGAGTGCTGCCTTGCACAATCATCATATTGACTGAGAACGTCGAACGCTTTTTGGGTGCCCTACTCTAAATCTTCCATCAAGTATAGCCCTGCCCGAATTCTCCCATTTAGTGTTACACTGCACCAATTCTTCCATGAAGGTCCTCAATAGGTTAAAAAGGCAATGTGATTTCCCTGTGGTGGGGGAGTCCTGAAGCAGATGGTACATGTTAACGTTGAGAGGGGAAACATAATAGGGACCTAAGAGGAACATTTTTCATGCAGATGGCACTGTGTGCATTAGCTGCCAGAGGAAGTAGTGGAGGCTGGTCCAATAACATTTTGATAAGACCTTGCCCAATTCTCCCGTTAAGTTGTTCCTTGCAATGGTTCAATTGAGTGGAGTTCTGCCAGAATTCTTAAATTGTGGCATGGACAAGTTAGACCGAAAGATCTTTTTCTGTGTTGTAAATCTCTATGATTGTATGACTCTATTTATGGCTATTTCCCCCGTTTCCCTATCCTGCACAAATCCTGGAACTGCACCAACTCTCCCATTGAGTGTTATCCTGCCCTCGTTCTCCCACTTCGAATTTAATGGCACCTGAATGAATTCTCCAATTATTGGCAACCTGCATTTTTTAAATTTAATAGTGCACTGAACTGAATCTCCGATTAACTGATGCTTGCAACAACAATTCTTCTTATTGATTTCCTGCCCCTATTTCCCAATTTAGACATGCTCTGCTCCAATTCTCTCATATATTGACACTCACAGCAGTTTTCCAATGTAATGGCGCTGTGCACTGAATCTTCCATTTATTGTTTCCCACCAAATCTCCCATTTACTCATACCCCTGTACTAATTCTTCCACTTACTGATGCCCTAGCCCGATTCTACCATTTAGCAGGAGCCTCAGCTTTGGTAAGTGTGACTAGACCACGAAACCAGAAGGAACAGAAAGCCAATCAAGCGAGAGAAACTAAAAGCAATGGAGTTGTCAGAGGGAGATCACAGGAAGAGAAACCTTTTCCTACAGCGAAGAACCTAAGACCAGGAGGCAGTGTTTCCTCCCCTTTGCTGGGTTTCAGGAAATATGGTCAGAGCTGAAGCTGGGTTTGCAATGGGACAGGCAGGATACCATTTTACTGACCATGTAGGTGTGAACAACATACAAGGGTCTGCCTCGTCACTCTCAGGAAATCACTGTTTAACTAAGAAGCTGACCTACTGGATTAATATATGTGTGCAGTGTTAATTATCACAGAGCCAATCAGATCAGGGAGCTCCCTTGGTGCCTTGCAGACTGCTGTGGGAGAAATGGGTACCGGTTCCCTTCTCACAGATGCTGCCTGACCTGCTGAGGTTAGATTTCAGATCCCCAGGAACAGCAGGGGTTTCCCTTTATGTATTTTCTTTCTCCTTACTCAATGGGTCATTTGTGATTCTTAAGATCCCACATGTTTTCTATTTCCCCCTTCAGCAGATCTTGTTACAGTAAAAGATCTGTGCACATGAATACCAAGGTAACTCTATCCATGTTCACATTTCACACTCTGTAGTTCGGTCGAGTTTGTCTCTCTTTAGCCTTTTATACCAAACTCCATCACAGCGAGCTTCAATCTGTTCATTTCCCTCCACAACCTTCTGCTATTTCCTGGAGACATTATTATTCGCCTGTTTGTACAAGCAATCCTGTTGGCTGGTATCATCCACAGTATCTTCTCCAAATCCAAGTTGGATGACAAAGAAAATATTGATTGTCTTTTCTTTCTGGATAATAAATGACCATCTGTATCATTCGTAGAGAAAGAACAACAGGATTAAAATATTCATCCTTACAGTAAAAAAACAAGTTGGATTTTAATTCTGCTGTTTCCAACTTGCAGCAATTTATGATCACTCAGAATTTTTCTGTCCTAGCACATTAATTCTCCATGGTGAGCTGGAGCCATTTATTACAATAGCTTCAGTTTTTATCCTGCCCCTTATGTAATAAGTTGTGAACCAGTTTGGACGGCATTACCTTCATTGATCTTTGATTTTATTCCATCACATTTGTTGAATTTTATTTCCACCCTGACTCTCCTTATACAGAGCCACCCTCTCCAGTTGGGTTTGTGTTGTTCTGCTCCAGGTATATTCCAAGTGTAAACAGCACCGGTGGCAAACTGACCCGCCTGTTGGCATCAGGAATAGATTGGTGTCATATTTTCAAACTTGTATGTTGGGGCAGTAGAATTACCCCTTGGGTGGAGAACTGGCTTGAAGGTAGAAGACAGAGTGTGGTGGGGGAGGGTTGCTTTTCAGACTGGAGGCCTGTGACCAGCGGTGTGCCACAAGGATCGGTGCTGGGTCCACTGTTGTTTTGTCATTTATATAAATGATTTGGATGTGACCATAGGACGAATGGTTAGTAAGTTTGCAGATGACAGTAAATTTGGAGGTGTGGAGGACAGTGAAGATGGTTACCTCAGAGTACAATGGGATCTTGATCAGATGGGCCAATGGGGCGAGCAGTGGCAGATGGAGATGACTTTAGATAAATGTGAGGTGCTGCATTTTGGAAAGGCAAAAGAGAGCAGGACATATATACTGAATGACAAGGAACTAGGGATGATGCTAAACAAATATACCCGGAGTGTAGCATCATAGAGCATTGAAGGTGGACTAAAATTTCGATAGGATAGTGAAGAAAGCGTTTGTCGTTTTTGTCTTTATTGCTCAGTTAATTGTGTAAAGCAGTGGGGAGGTGATGTTGCAGTATTGGTTCAGCCACTTTTGGTATATCGTGCAATTCTGTACTCCCTCCTAAAGAAGGATGTTGTGAAAGTTTAATGGGTGCAGAAAAGGTTTCCATGGATGTTGCCAAGGTTGGAGGGTTTGTGCTGGAGGTTAAGACTGTATAGGTTGAGGCTATTATCCCCGGAGCGTCAGTAGCTGAGGGGTAACCTGATAGAGGTTCACAAAATCATGAAGGACCCTCAATAGGGTAAAAAGACAAGGTGATTTCCCTGTGGTGGGGGAGTCCAGAAGCAGATGGCATGTGTTAAAGTTAGGAGGGGAAACATAAAAGGGACCTGAGGGGAACATATTTCACACAGAGGGCACTGAGTGCATGAGCTGCCAGAGGAAATAGTGGAGGCTGGTACAATTACAACATTTCAAAGGTATCTGGGTGGGTGTAGGAATTAAAAAGGGTTCAGAGGAACATGGGCCAAATTCTGACAAATAGGATGAGATTGACATCGGATATCAGTTCAGCATGGATATGTTGGACTGAATGATTTGTTTCTGAGCTTATATTGCTCTGAGTGGGTTGAGCTCCGGATTGTAGATTTACGAAGCAGAAAATAAAGTATGGCACAGAGTTAGACCAAGAAATCCTGCTGATCTCATCAGCTTTATCTTGTTTTCCTGATTCTCCTCCTTCAATCAATGCATTTTTCCGATCCTCATTCAGAATTCCTGGAGCTCTGTAACTGGCCTGGAACAATGTGTTGAAAGTCCTATTACAGTCCACACGAGGTACCTTTCCCACTGCCCAGCTCCCACGGCCTGCAATGCTGCAGACTGAGCAGACAACCCGAAGCACAATGATGAGCTCCTTCTGGCCCACGGCCCTCCTTCTCACTGAATGAAGACAATCACCAGAAGCAGAATCCAGCTCTTGTTTGAGCCTTGAATACCTGACTCTGTCTCACTGAGTGAAGATTGGACTCAGAAACAGAAATGAAATCAACTTCCTATCTGCATTGTGTCACTCTTTAAGATCTCTGTGTGTCTGAGTTCAGGTCATTTGATTGGAGACTGTGGATAGTGGGTCCCCAGTGAAATGGAAAGAATGGTGGAGGAGCTCAGTGAGGGACATCTCTCAAAGTGAGAGTCAGAAAGATGCTATTCCACATTGGAAGGGTTTAAGGGGAATTGATGGTTCAGAAAAATGATATGCAGATGTTTGTAAAACTTAGGAACTCTGTTTAGAGGTTGGAGTTTATTTTATCCTTGTGTAGATTTGACACATTAACCATCCCTCCCCACCACTACAGAAGCTGTTGGAACTGTTCAGTGTTTCCAGCGGCTTCTGTAATTATTTCAGGTTCCTGACAGGAGCAGTCTCTCACTTTTCGAACAAAACAAACCCATCCTTGTGCGGTACCCAATATTTCAATCAGAAATGGGAAGCAGCAGAGGGGAAAGCTTCCGAGATGCCGAGCAATGCTGCCTGGTTCCACACTGCAATTCACAGGAACCATCGCCAGGAAAAGCCAGGAGCAATCTGACTGATCCATTTTACCACAGAATGAAAGATTTATTTCCTCTAGTTATCCCAGTGCCTTTCCTTTAAAACAATATTGACAAGCCACAACACTGCAGTAGCCGGGAATCTAACCTGGGTCAACGGCTTGGAAGACAGCTATGCTCCCCACTATCCCACCATCACCCTGCTCCCAGCTGAGTCCCCATTCCCAAACTCACTTAACAATGCCGTGATCATCACCAACTGGATTGGGGCTGAAATCCAAACAAAAAATTGCTGGAGAAGCTCAGCAGGTCTGACAGCACCAGAATCAGAACCCTTCAGTTCTGAAGACCAATCCCTGTGATCTGAAAGGTTCCCTCCCCACAGATGCTGCCAGACCTGCTGAGTTTCTCCAGCAATTTATGTGCTGTCTCTCAGATCTGCAGCATCTGCAGCTCTTTGTTGGAAACAAAGCAAACGTTGAGCCACCGAAGGGGATATTGGGTCAGGTGATAGTCTCCCTCATCCATAGAGGCAGATGGGAAGGAGCATGGAATCATAGAATCACTACAGTGTGGAAACCGGCCATTCGGCCCATCATGCATCCCACCAAGACTCACCCCCGCCCCCACCTCTCCCTGTAACCCCTCATTCCCCATGGGTAATCCACCTCACCTACACACCTCTGGATACGAGGGATAGTTTACCATGGCCAACCCACCCTAACCTGCACGTGTCTGGACTGTGGGAGGGAACCGGAGAACCCGGAGGGAACCCATACAGACCCGGGGAGAATGTGCAAACCCCACACAGACAGTCTTCAATCAGACAGGGATCTGGGGAATTGGAGAGGTTTAGAGAGGGAGTCCAGAGGGTTAGACTGGTGTGTGAATGATGGGCCGAACAGCCTGATCTCAGTGCTGTAAAAACTCTACAGTAACATGCCACCCTACATGCAGCATTCATCACAGTTTGTATTGTGTTTTAATCCGTCCTGTTATTGACCTTATTCTGAATGAAATGGATGGAGAGGGATTGTTTGTGCATTCAGTCAGATCTGTGGATTGGTGGGTCAGGAGCATCATACCCAATAACAACAGGGGGAGGGCGGATTGAATTCCTGCCCCTTACAGATCCCATTGCAACATGTCATTTCCTCATGGATTTCATTTGGTTTAAGATGTTTTATTTTTAATACCACCACAATATATTGATGCCCTTTTGTGCATGTTATGAATTTGGACAGAGCGATCCCTCTTTTCTCTGTGAACAAACGGATTATCAAGGAGTCGGATTGGGTAATGTATCCTCTCACAGAAACAGGAACAGGGAGATGTCATTCCCTCTGAAATAATCACAGGCCATGCTGAGAAATCTGATAAGGTCAGGCAGCATCTATAGGGAGAAGGGAAAGGTTACCCCGTGTGTTATGAGGGTGGGGGGATTCAGAAGACCGGAAGGAAGTTAGAAAAGTAATGATTTCTGAGCAATTGGAATGGGGGTAACGCTGAAGAAATAATGAGATGGTTTGTAATAGGGTGGAGGCTGCAGAGATTTAATGATAAACGGTTTCATGGAACTAAATCCAAAAGGGATTGGGAATAAGTTATTAAACATCCACAGGGGGCTAACACCTTCAACATATTGTCGAGCTATCACCATTGTTAACAGCTAACCCGAGAATGCAACTTTAAAAAAGGGTTTTGTGATTTACACATGAAAGAAGTGAAACTATCACTGTATTCTAACAGATGAAAGGCTTAACAGACAATCAATTTTTCAATGTATAATTTCAGTTACATCACACTGTATATGTTTGCTATAAATTCTGTGTTTGGATCGAGCCCTCCACTATCACCTGATGAAGGAGCGTCGTTCCGAAAGCTAGTGTGCTTCCAATTAAACCTGTTGGACTATAACCTGGTGTTGTGTGAATTTAACTTTGGAAAACTGTTGCCCTTAAAGAGGGAACAACAATATTTCTGCTCAGCTCTGAACTAGGCCACTTTCTGCACAAACAGATGCTTCTCCTCTCCAGAAAGTATCAGGGCCCGCCGACTGCATTCTTCAAAACAGTGAGGATCTGTGCTGGAAACATCCACCTATATTCTGAACAAGGAAGAATGTGTATCGAATAAAATCGTACACAGTAATTAATTGGACTTGTTTTCCCTTTCACGACAACGGCAGGAATGGGCAGGGACATACAGAGTAAGGTTTACTGACCAGGTCAGAGAGCAATTCCCTCCACCTATGTTACTGCCCAGATATTTGAAGCACCGATCCTTCCCTTGGGAGGTGAAGGTGATAACTGCTTCCCCACAGAAACACAGTGGGGCCAGAGACCTGATCGAGCTGTCCCCCAGCGGTGATTGTGTTGTTCAGAACAGATTGGGTTTGCCGTGTGGGACTGAAACTCAGCTCGATCACACACAGAGACACGGTGTAACAGCCGCTAGCAGATGGGGAGGGGGTTGGGGAGGATGTAGACCCAGTCTGGGAAAAAAAAGACTGGGTCCTAAATTCAGGGGGAATGAGTGTTACAGGGAGAAGACTGGAGAATGGGATTGAGAACGGTATTAGTCATGATCCAATGGCAGAGCAGACTATGGGCTGAAAGCTCTAACCGTCATCCTATACCTTCCGGTCTCTGGTCACCTGGTATCTAAGGAATGAGAAACAGAGTTAATTGTTCATTTCCAAGTTCTCCGGTCATAAATGGGCAAAGTGAGAGATGGGACAGATCTGATACAAATTTAAAAACTGGGAAAATAGTTGGAGAGGAAAATACAATAAAAGAGAAGCTGAGTATAAATTTGAAAGTCAGAAGATAGTCAATAAAAAGGAAGAGTGCACCAATCCAGAGGGAGATGGACATGCAAAAAGAAATGTCACTAGTCCCCAAGTCTTAACTCTCTTCCTTTCCAAAATGTGAGCAGACCTGCTGAGATTTTCCAGCAATTTCATTTGTTGGTTCCGAAACAGAAGATGGGAGTGATCCGGGACCAATCAGCTGTCCCGTGCTCTGGGGATGTTTGATTGACCCGTTCACCCAGATCACTTCTGTCCCACTGTGAAACCTCACAATCCTGCCCCTTCCCCACCCCTGTTACTGACAATAAACTCTTCATTACGTGAACCCCCATGAGCACACAAGATCATTTTCCGTGTGAATTGTGAAACGTTCAGGGAGAGTTCCCTTCGGCTTCCGTCAGAACGGTCTGAATGACTTCATTTTGGTTCAGGACCATTTCACATTGAGCGGTCACTGTCAGACCCCCCCCAACACGTAGCCATTCGTGTTGTGTGTCTCTAAGCACTTTGTTTGGTGCACGTTTGGAGTGGAACCTGACGTTTTGGAAGGGACACCATTCATCGTATATTCGGCTGCACTGATAAACTTGTCTCTGGCACTTCCAGGAAAGTGGAGACAATTTTCACTCAGAAACCGAGGTGTGATCAAACGCAGTCGGATCGACGTGTCAAAACCAACCCCTACACTGGGTTGCAATACTGCAAGTGGAGCAGAGAGCTGGATTTCTTTAAAGGAGGGGAAGGGCCCATCGTGAGTCTTGTACCTACGGCCCTGAGATTAAGCATCTCATGCTCTACCGACTAAAGTAGCTGGGCCAGGCTCACGATTGATGAGTGTGTCATTTCGTACTGAGCATATTTCACCCGGCATTGCAATTTGCAAGGATCCAGTTCATTCCTCCCAATCACAAATGTCATCATTCACACTTTCCATTTCTCAGCTATTATTCCAACAGAACATTATTATCTATTTAGCACTTGTCTCTGGATTTAAGAATTAATATAAATATTTTCATATTTTTATACTCATCTATATGTCGCCGGAGTGATTCCCAGTCACTCTGGCGGACGGTAAATCAATTGGGAAGTTACCTAAGGAAACCCAATCATTCCTGTTTGGAGTGTAAGGAATCCCACCTGCTGACGAGACAGAGTCCTCACAGTCAACACTTTCTCTATTCTTCCTGCCAACAACTTTTCCCACTTCTTATTTGCGAGACAGGAGGTTTGTTTATGAAACGTTCCAAGAACAGGAACAATCCTCTGAAGCCGTGTCCAATTTAAAGTGGAATGGTTGTCCCTTTCACACGGGAAGAGCCGTTCCTGGGGAAGGATTTTCCATGTGCTGTGTCCCAGGGCTGAGCAGGAAGCCGCTGATTGAAGCTGCAGTAGCCGCTTTCTGTTGGCAGCGGGGCCTTGGAGAGATTGGGGCCACATCCAGCTGCAGACTCGGGTGGGTTCTGGTGGTTGCAGTGTCGGGACATGGTTGGTCTCAATGCTTGAACTGAAATAATTGAGGCTCAGTGCGAAGGGAGGGCTCGAACCACCAAACTTTCACACAAACGCGCTGACTATTTGAGACACAGAAACTGGCCATGCAGATATCCGAAAGGAGAGGGGTTGAGGAGGGCCCGACAGCAAGGACTCACACTGTTTTCAGACTCAGTCGGAATGAGTTGACCTGAGCAGCGGCAAACACAACAACGAAAACGCAGACGGCCTGCAGAGGTTCTGCTCTGTTCAACTGCTTGCAGCGGAGCAACCGCTGGGATTCGAACCCACGACTCGATAGAGACTGGAGCTTAAATCCAGCGCCTTAGACCACTCGGCAACGCTACTACAGCGAAGCTGAGTGCCAAAATTCCTTTACTAGCGTTTCAGCATCGCTTCACTTCAGGCACAAACAGATCGCACATTCAGTAACGAACGTGGAACAATTTCGAAAATATTTGAAAGGGTTTCCAAGGTTTACACTGTTTGGACAATAGCACGAAGCTGAATTGGCTTCGACAGTTTTCCCTGGAGCTTCAGGGCTGAGGAATGGCCTTACAGAATTTTATAAAGTCATGAGGCAGACGGACTTAGAAAAGAGTCAGGGAGTAATTTTTCACAAGGCACATGAGTTCAAAGCGAGATAACATTGGTTAAATGTGAGAACAGTAACATTTAAAGGGGATGTGAGGGACACTTGTTTTGAACACAGACATTTCCGTGTGTACAGAATGAATGGCCATATTTAGTGTCAGAGACTGGTGCGCTCACAACATTTCAAAGGCATCTGAAAGGGTTCGGAGAGATAAGGGACAAATTTTGGCAAATATGGTTAGATTAATTTCGGTTATTTGTTTAGCAGTGGCAAGTTAGATAGCAGGGTCTGTTTCCCTGCTTGGCAACTCTGAGACGCTCCAGAAGCTGACACCAGTTTGAATAGACCATTTGCTAAAAAACGCGTGCTGTTTGTTACTCAGCGCGTTTGGCTATTTTTCCGGGAGGGTGGATTTTGGCCTGAAGAAAAATACCACACAAATTGTGTTACCCCCTCAGCACTCCAGCGAATCCAAAAACTGACAGCTCTTAGCGTGGAACAGAAGCAAAACAGAAAAGGCGGACCCATTGCCAGACACACTGACATGCTGACTTTGAGGTAGTGCGATTCGTCTATGTCATGTACTGCTCACACAAACGGCAGCGAGACAATTCCAAACCGTGCTTCCAAACAGACTGGAGCTTTAATGCATTGTCAAGTCCCAGAAAGTGCTCAAGTAACATCCAACAAAACAGAACCACAATGAACCATGAGAAGTGAAGATGACCAATTCCATTCTTGATTAAATTGGTTCAACAATGCGCTGGTCCCTCCATCTGATGGAGAGGACCAATCCCCAGCCTCCCTGACCAGGACAGGAATGAAGGAAACCAGAGAGCTAGAACAAAGTTTCACACCGTGATTGCCCACCGTTTCACCACAGCAACAAAAACCGGCGAGCAGATTCAGTGGAGGATCTGGTTTCACATCAGCAATGAAATATCAATCCCCACTCACTTTCAGGGAAAACGGTGCCCACCGTAAATTGTCTGGAATATGAATCCCCAGCACAGTCTGTTTGGTCCCCGGGTTATACTGCTGTCCAGACTTTCATATGGACAAAGTCCTTTTCAAAGGGAGTGTTTGTGGCTGTCCGTCCGACAATGGCAGCTGTTGCCCTCAATCTCACTGCCGTTCCTGGCCGTGTCCGGGTTGCCATCCTCACCTTGTTCCCGGGGATTCAGGGTACAATACTCTGCTGCAGAAATCCGGAGCGTTTTGGAGCAGAAAGATGTGGTGCCGGTGTGCCTCCTGGAGTTGGTGTTGGAATGTTTGGCGGAGCTGGGAAGATGGTTTGCAGCATTTTCCTCACATTTCTGGGTGCCATCCTCAGGGCTGCAGAGCCTGTTGTGAAGCGCTGCTGTCCTGGGGCAGTTGGAATTGATTTGGTTTCATTCCCACTGCTTCCGGTTTTTGGGGTTACAGACTGGGTTCAGATGAATCTGTTTATTGATGGAATCCGCGGATGTGTGCCCTGCTTCTAGAAATTCTCTGGCTGCCTTCTGTTTGCCCTGTCCTATTACTATTGTGCTGTTCTCACCAAACCTTGCCGTCTGGACGGATTGCTACTCGGGACAGCTGGTCCGTGACAATTCCTGACTGTCACACAATTTCTTTGCCAAGAATGGATATCCCCACGATTTCATTCCCAGATGTCTGGCACACGAAATTCGCAACGAGGATATGCCACCAGGCAATTTGAAAAGAATACTCCCCTTTATTAAAATAAATTGCTGGGAACTGACAGTCAGACTCCTCTGAACACACTGGGTTACAACAGACACAAAAACCGACAGCCTCACTCAGACAAAACTCCCCAGAACACAACACCCAATACCCATCATGTACAAACCTGGTTGTGTAGATTCCACGCAGCGACTGCATGAAACACTATATCGGAGAAACAGGCCGACAACTAGCGAGCTGCATTCATAAAGTTCAACTAACCCATAAACTCCACGGACGGCTGTTCCTTGGAGCTATCCACAGGGAACTGAGAGTCTCGGATTCCGGGGCTTGGAACTTGGATCACATGACCGTCTGTGACACTGGTTACTTCCGGGTGTGACGTCACTCCTGATGGAACACATGTCATTCCCGATTGCTCATTGAGAAATCCATCCAACATAGCAGCGCAGAGAAATATTTCTGTTGTGTTTCTGGTGCTGATCCTGACATGTCCTCTAGTGCTGAACTTATTCTGTGTTGCCTGATGGTTCGGTGAGTGTTTCCGTGATCGGATTGTGGGCAGTCATCTGCGGTTTAGCTGCAATAACGTACGTTGCAAACCCAGGTCCACCAGTCTCTATTTTGTTATTTTATTAATCTTATTTTGGACAATTGCAGCACAGTAAAGTATCAACTAATATTGGGAGATGACATAAAGAGGCGTGTGACATGCAGAGGTTTTAGTGACACTTGTACAATGGTTAGAGATTACCTTCATTCAGGAGATAAGGATGCAAAATGTGTTTTGGAAGAGATGAGGAACAGTGAGGAAAGAACTCACCGGCAGATGCAGTTTACAAGCGCACTCGCAGTAACCACAATGTGAGATAAATCATACAAGAAATGAACAGTGTGTGAGTGATAAAAGATGGCCATAATCATGGGTGGCTTTAATTTTCCACTCCCACTCCCGGTTCCATTGTAAAGGAAGTTTGGAGAATAATAATCAATAAATCATATATGTCCCATAGAACATCGCGAGTCATGTCTTGGTCATCGATTACTTTACAGGTGACTTAGTCTCTGTCTTTTCTTGGAAACCATCTCTTTCATTGTGAGCATCAGGAAAGGCCATGTATTTTGCCAGAAAACAAATGTCACTAATCTTTGCTTGTTTCTTGTCCAAGCTGAATAGCTCCCTTGATCAGCTTTGCTGGACATGTTCGTAAAGAAATCTGGCAAATTGCCAAATATGATATTCCTTCCAATAAATAATTTTGACACAGTTTGACTGCAATCATCTCTTCCGAAATTTCCGCTTTTCTTCTTTTACAATGGTGTCTCGCATCTTCCAAGTAACAGCAAAGATATGAGAGCAGATGGAAGCAATTTAGCCGATCACGTGGGCGACAGATTTCAATGAGATCCCGACTAATTTGTTAATCCTCAACCCCCCCCCCCATTTCAGCCTGATCACCGTAGCATTTGATTGTGAATTAACTAAATGTTTGTCTATCTCAGTCTTGAATATAGCTAGCCTTCACAGCCCTTTGACCTATAGAAATCCATCGTTTTGCTCCCCTCTGAAAGAAAGAATATCCTTCTCATCAGAGTCTTCAATTTGTGACCCGTTCCGCTGTTAGAAACCCCCCTGTTCCCACATTGTCCCAGACGTAAATCAGAGCAGAATAACCCTCTGAGAATAGGTCTGCACTGTCCAGTGCCAGCTGTATGTACCTGAAATATTTTCCTATTTTGACCTCTGATTAAATAAATCGACCAGATTTGCACTTTGGTTTGCCAATGGTGAATCTTTTCAAAAGCACGTCACTGACCGTAATCCAGCTCGCAGGGACAGCGCTAGACAAGTACAAGGACATTTTTCTTTCTCGATCCACTGCTGTGTTTATGAATCTCTCTGCACATGAAAATGGATCCTTCCCATCCCCTTTACCTCTCATCAATGTGGGTGTCATTCAACTTGATCTCCCAGCATCCTCCTCCGTTCTGAACCAAGAGAGGGTGACAGTGAATACTGGGGTCATGCTGCGGACAGGACAAGCCAAATGCTGGTGTTTCAGGTTACAACGCTCCATTCTAGAAGAATTATTAAGCCTCTTGCACGCAAGAGTATTCGTGGCAGAGTGAGTAAGGCGATGGGTTAATAATCCATTGGTGTTTCCCCATGCAGGGTTGAATCCTGCCGACTACATCTTGAACAACTTCCTGAAGGGTATATTCTCGCTCAAACTTCAGCAAGACAGGCTAATCATTTGATTAGACACAGGCTGCTCGAGTTCTCAAACAGAAATACATACCACACTCAAACCGTTATTTCTGTTTCTCTTTTCACAGATACTGCTAGACCCATCGAGCTTCTGCCGTATTCTTTGAATGTACTGAGACACCTGGAAAATGAAGAGGACAGTGTTGTTCTGTAATCGTCGATGCGTGTTTAAGGCAATGGACTTGAAATTCATTTGGCTTTACCCTCATAGACTGGAATCCTACCGGTTACGATTCAGTAATGTCAACAAATAAAAAGGGAAATTACACCCTGTCTTCATCTATCACATACAAAACACAGGAGAAGGGAAACAAGACATTTCAGACAGGTTGGGAATGGGGGCAATCTCCAACCCTCTGCCTTTCAGGGTACAACACACAGAGATCCCCAGAGAAAGTTGAGACACTATGAATTGAACAATTCCATCCCAACTTTGTTGAAGCTACGAGCCAACCGTTGGAAAAGGTGATGAAAACAGTCAGGGGTTAGTCTCCGACTGGTGCAGACTTGATGGGCCGAAGGGCATTTTCTGTGCTGCAGACCTCTTTGACCAGCTGCGGTGAGCTGGTCGGAGAAACTGGCGGATGGGAAGCATATGGAACGGGACTAATCCTGAGACCTCTGTTTGTTCCCATCTGTGGGTAAATATGAGGTTGTGTTCCTCGGCGGTGTTACAACATAATGTGCCCATATCCCCAACTTCAGTCCCATTGTTTTGTCATTTAAGATCACAGGGAGAATCCCATTTAGATTCACCCTGGTAACATCAGAAACGCAGGATTATGGGAACTGGGACTAGAATAGATGGAAGTCCAATGACCCTCACTGCAGATGGGCTGAAAGGTCTTTTTCACGCTGTAAAATCGGAAGAAAGGGAGAAACTAATCTGCAGCTAAAATGATCACAGATGAAAAGACAAAAGCGGTTTCATGATGAAAACACACAGTGCCTTTTCTTTTTGCTTTCCCTGTTCGCCTCCTGGTGAGGATTCAGTTTTCTCACTGTTGCAGCAAGTGGAGTTTTCCTCGTCCCATTAATCGTGGGGTCAGCCTTCCCGAAGTTGGGAATGAAGTATGGAGCTGACAATTGATCAAGTGTTGTCCCATACTTAATGCAGAGTAACTTTAAACAAAGCACTGTGAATACTGGAATTCGGAATCAGAAACGGAAATTGACAGAGAAACTCGGCAGACTTGGCAGCAGCTGTGGAGAGAAACAGGTTTAATGTTTCAGATCGACAGAACCAGGATAGTTATGCATTTTAATGTTTAAATGCTAGAGTAATTGTCAGTTTTACTTAGCAATTCAGCATATTTATCAGAATATTATATTAGCCGAGAAATGTCAACTTTCTGAATTTCAACCGACCTTTTCCGGGTGTAATGCTGATTCCGTTGCCTTGAGCTGGTGAAACACTGTCCTTCAATTGTTCTTTTTTATTCCCTTTTCTGTCAGTGAGCACCCGTTTTAAATGGAGAGTTTCTATTTTCAGGCTCGCCCTCAATATGTGTCACTACTCGTCTATCATTTCCTCTGTGTATCCGCCTCACTCTCTTCCACATTCTCCCACTCTCTGTCGATCAATATCCCTTATTTACCATTTCTGCTCTTTGAAAAGTCTGACATTCGGAAATAATTTGAGAGTAGACCTACTAACGGGCTTTCCCCGCCCCTGACTAGAGTGTGTAGAACTGTCCTCACATTCTCCGGGTAGAGTCTATGTCACTGAGGCCTGTGGTAAGGTGACATTTCTTCACTCAAAATATGATGAGCTTTTACAATTCTTAATAGAATTCATAATCCACCAAACAAAAACAATTTCACCCCAATTATACGATTTAAGTGAAGCCTTTGCTTCAATTGAACGAATGAATGGTGACAGCAGAAAAGGAGGGGTATCATCTTGCAGTGTGTGTGCCATTCCCACAACATTGCTGGGATATCTGCAGTGTCTCCTGCCTCACCTCGTTATTCCCAACAAAGTGGGAATGAAGGAGGGAGAATAAAAGTGGAATTAGAAAGATCGAGCATTGACTGATGGGGCCACAGGAGGCGGTAGGACGTGGGAACATGAAATCCCAATGGGATGAGCTCAAACACCAGAAGGATGCTGAGCCGTCTCTTTCGGTATGGTGGGTCAACACAATGGCATTTACGGGATGGTTAAGTAACGAACCTTCAATATACAGGACATGCAAGGCCAGGATTTGACACCATCCTGGTCTGGTTATGACCAGGCGCTTTAACTCATTAATCCACGGAGACAGCGCAGACACTGCTCTCCAAATCCAAATCTGCAGTTCATTAACTATTCAATCAGAGTAACTCGGACATTTGTTTCGGGTTGAAAGTTGCTCGGTGAGAATTTAAATCAGCCTCCCCTTATACAGAAAAGAATAGTTCACAGCTGGACATTCCCCAGTGAAAATGCACAGAAAGAGGCAATCTCTTCTTGCGTTGGGTTCAAACTGATCCCTCCATCTTCATTAAACTGACAGGATAAAGAGGATGTGTTCATCCTCCTGGAGCCCATGAACTGCGTTAATATGTACAGAGGGAATATCACCCCAAGAGAACAGGGTCATTGTGGTGAATGGATCAGGAGTGTTGTGTGAGTCAATACAAACACTGGGCAGTATAGGCTGATCTTTTAGGTCTAACATTGAGCCTTGCTCCACCAGCTCCTCTCTCACTTACTGATTCAAGCCTTCCAGTCGGCTTTACCTTTCATTTTATTTCAATCACCCCGCTCCACTGAATCACTTCTCTCGATCACTTGTAGGTGCCCACCTGGAAGCTGTAGGTATCGCACGGTGGCTCAGTGGTTAACACTGCTACCTCATAGCGCAAGGGTCTCAAGTTCAATTTCAGCCTGCGGCACCTGTCTGCATGGTGTTTGCACATTCTCCCCGTGTCTGCGTGGGCTTCGTTCCGCAGTCCAAAGCTGTGCGTTTTAGGGTGAATTGGTCATCCTGAATTGCCAAAAATGTTCGGTGCATGAGCCAGAAAGGAAGTGGGTCTGGGTTGGTTCCTCTCAGGAGGGACAGCGTTGGGCCGAATGGCCTGTTTCTGTGCAATAGTGAATCTAATCACCCTGTTCGAAACTCAGTCGTGGCGTCAGACACCACTCAATTGGAGAGGAATCCATGTCCATCCCTATTTACTCCAGAGATTGAGATGTTGAGTTACTTTCCAGAACCCTGGAAGAAGTCAAGGTACAGCCATGATACTGTGAGGGAGGGAGTTCCAGGATCTAGACCCAAAAGCCCTGTCAGAGCAGCGAGATATTTCCAACTCAGAAAGGCGAGGTCCGAGATGGGTGATTTGTGGTTACAGTTCTCTCGTGTATCTGTTGCTATTGTCCTTCTAGATAGATGTAAACAATCACTGGGTTGGTCTGGGTCTGTGTTCTGTGAGGAAACAGGAGTTAGTTTTCAATGAGACAACTCACAAGAAGAGAAATAAATCTTCATTTCCTGACTGGGAATTGTATCCCGGTCTGGGCATTACAAACTCAGACTCCGAACCAGTGACCCTACTGAAGCTGACAGTAACACTTGTGACCTGATCTGTCCAGACTCTGTGTATGATCTTCACGTCATCATCTTCTTCAGCAGCAATGTTTCTCTCTCTAAGTTTCCAAACAATTCATATTGCCGCCCTGCTTTTAATGTGAAGAAAGTGGAGCTGTGCTAACCTGATTTACTGCAGGAAGGTACAGAACAGTTTGATACGAACAGCGGCTCGTTTTGAGGCGTTGATCTGCGGTGATGGGGCGGCCCCAATAAATCCTTCGTTCAAATCGTCTGATTCCAAATTCCATGTTGGAAATGACCAGAGGTTTCTCGCTGAATTTGTTCAGGACCTTGACTGGAAGTGACACTAAATCCAAGTATGAAAGTACATTTCAATGGAGTGCATCATAAGACAGCGCAGTTACTGTGAATAAAATGCTGGAGACGTCCAGCAGAAGAACAGGCGACACAGAAGCAGGTACCTGAGGACAAGTGTATTTGCTTTGCCATTGAAAGGCCCTGTTACACAAAGTGGATAATCTTTGCTGGTTGATTATCTTATAAATGTTGTTTCCCAGATGTCCATGTTTCCATCACATATGGAAAGGTGTCCAGCGTGTGTGTGTGCATCCTGCTAGTGAAGCAATAGATCAAACATCTGACTTTGAATCAGACGATTGTAGGTTTACATCCTACATGTCTCGAGTGTAACGTGATGGTTCAGCCAATTGCATGTTGTCAGTTGCTATTTCCTTCGGTTTTTTTGAGCTGCAGGGATAGGATCAGTGTGTATTCAAATGGAATGTTGCTTTTGGGTCTATTACAGCTCAATGTCAGACAGGTGTATGGCTGGTCCTGTTTTGTCAGGTTCTGAGGATCTGAATGGTTTGGATCAGTGTGGTTTCGAATTTAAAACTTGCATTTCGGTCTATTGTCCATTTTAAATTCCAGCTCTGCTCCACATCTCTCATTGCCTGTCAAACTGGCGAGTGTTCCACCTAAAGCTGCCTTTGTCAGAGAAGCTGTTGGGTGGAGCAGAGAGCGGAAGTGAAATACAAGGAGCTGGTATGATCCTGAGACATCTGTTCCTCCCGGGATATGTTTCTGTGTGTCTCCCTCTGTGGGTGAAAATGAGGTTCAGGTCCTCAAGGTGGTTCCAACACAGTGTGACCATGTCAGACCTCAGTCCCATTGTCGTGTCGTTTAAATTCACAGTGAGAATCGCATTGATATTTGCTCTGGAAACATCAGGACACATAACATTTTGAGCCCAAACTAGAAACTAGGACTGGAATACATGGATGTCCAATGAGCTACAATGAGCTACAATTCACTCTGTGAAAGCTCGAAGGCAAGGAGGACCTAATCTGCAGCAAGACTGATCAGAAATGAAAAGGCAAAAGTGTTTTTATTCTGAATAAATACAAGGGCGCCTTCTGCCTTCCCTTGGAGTCTAGTAACCAGCATTCGGCGCTCTCACCGCCGTGACACGGGTTCTATTCCCGGTCAAGGAATGCGGGCTTTGTTCTGCACACACATCGTGGGAAGAATATTTCTGACCACTTTTCCAAAGCTGGCAGGACATCGGTTTTGTGCCAACCGTTTTAAAGTTGAACAGAAAACCAAGAGATGTAGATGTTGGAAATCTGAACCAAAAACAAGAATTGACGTGCAAACTGAATAATCCTGACAACATCTGTGTTGAGAAACAGAGACAATGATTCACAACGACAGAACCAGATTAGTTCTTCATTTCTAGACCACAATGCCGGGATAGTGGTCAGTTTTATCGCTCGAATGAGGATAGATATCAAAATCTATGTGTTTTTAGCCAGTTAGCAACCATGTCGACCCGAGATCTGATTCCTTCAGGGTCTCCCTCAAGATGAGTCTCTAATTTTCTGTCTTTATCTCTGTGTATCCACCTCACCCTTTATCATATTCTTTGACCCTTTATTTGCCAATTTCCCTCATTTCCCATTCCTACTCTATGAAAAGGCTGACTTTCAGAGATAGTTTGAGAATGGAGCTGCTGAGAGGTTTTCTGGAACCTGGCAGGAGACTGGAAAACTTGGCTCACATTATACAGATAATACGTCTGCCACTTGGATGTGATACAAGGGTCCATTTCTTCCACAAATTATTGTAATTAAACTTGCATTCCTTATCCAATGGAAAAAAAACTGCAACAAAGGAGAATATGGAAGCATTAATGATGCTGTAAAATGAATGAATGGCGACAGCAGAGAATGAGGGTGATCCACTCGTGGTTTCTGCGCCATAACCACAACATCCCACGGCCTTTCTGCAGTTTCTCCTGCCTCACCTCGTTATTCCCACCAAACTTGGAATGAAGGAGAGAGAATAAAAGTGGAGGAGAAGAAGGAGTGCTTTTGGAACAGCGACAAGAAACTCCAGGATGGTGTATGGGTTGGGAAGAACGACATGCACTGCTGGAACTAAACCAGGAAAAAGGAGTGGGTTTGCCAAACTATAACAGGCTCGAACTCAAACAGGATGCTGAGTCCCTTCATCAGTAACACGACCCTTAATAAAAGGTGAACCTACGACCCTTCAATACAACAAGCGGGCGCAGCTGGGATTGGACCCTATGGTCAAATGCTTACCAAGGAGGGGTTTGAAATAACTAAGGGACGGCCATATGTGCAGTTCCTTAACCACATGACCACAGTAACTCGGAAATACATTTCTGTATCAGTATTACTCAGTGTGGTTTGCAATCAAAACACGCTTTTGCAAAACCAGACATTTCACGATTGAACATTCTTCAATGCAAAGGCACATAAAAGGGCAATCTTCTCTTACATTGGCTTCAAACAGATATTTGTATCTGTTTAAACTGACAGGACAAAGGGGACATTTTTCATCCTCTTGGGGCGTATTGACGGCTTTAATACACACAGTGGTAATCTCACACAAAGACGAACAGTGTCATTGCCATGAATTGCCCAGGAATGGTGTGTGAGCCAATGTAAACAGTTTGCAGTAAAGGCTGACCCATTAGCGGCGACACTGAGCCTTGCACCACCAGATCCAGACTCCCTTCCTGCCTCATGCCTCCCAGTCATCATTGTCATTCACGTCAATTTCACTTCCCTGCTCCACTTCCCAACTTACTACCGATCTCCTGCAGGTGTCCGATTGGAACCTACCACTGTTAGAAACGTATTCCTGGGATAATGATATCACTCAATGGAATAGGACTCGCTGTCCATCCCTAAATCCCCCAGAGATGGAGGAGATGAGTTACTTTTGTGAACCATTGAACTCCTTCACACGGAGGTACAGCCATTATGCTGCAAGCGCGGGATTTCCTGGATTTACACCCAGAGACACTGAAGGAACACCAACATATTCCCAACTCAGGAAGGTGAGATGATTGGAGGGAGATTTGAAGGGGTCACTATCGTATCTGTCCGCTGTCATTGTCCTTCTACATGGTTCAAGCAATCACTGGGCTGATTGAAAGACATTGCTTCACGGAGTGGGACATCCAATGTGAAACAGTGACGATAATTATTTTTACTGATTGTTCACCTTGTGAATACTGTTTCCCCCGATGTCCATGTTTCCATTTCATATCGACTCCCTGTCGGATCTCCAGCTGCAGTTGGGCCACTGACATCATGGATAATGGCTCTGACTTTTGGTGGTTCGAATCCTTCCTGATTTGTGTGCAATGTACTGCAGGGATTGGATCAGTGGGTCCCGAATTTGGGAGTATTGCACCTCAATGTGCGACAGATTTTGAGGAGCTGCAGACTTCGGATCAATGTGTTTTCAAATTTGAAAGTTGCATGTGATGCAATTGTCCATTTTAAATTCCAGCTCATCGCAACGTCTCTCATTGTCTGTAAAACTGGCTTTAGTTGCACCTAAAGCTGCCTTTTGTTGGAGAAACGTGTGGGTGTGTGTTGGGTGGGGGACTGGTGGGGGTGGTCATAAATCGGTGGAGAGCGGTACAGAAGCGCAAGTAGTTGGTATAATCCCAAAACCTCTGCCCTCCCACCCACCACCCCCCCCTCCCCCCAACCTCCGTGCATGTGTATCTGTGACTCACTCTATGCGTGAAAATGTGAATGGGTTGCTCGAGGGGATTTCACTTCAATATGACGGTGTATAACTCACTCCCCATTGTTGGCTCGTTTCAGGTCACAGGGATAATCTTTACTGAATTTTGCGTTGAAAACATCAGAACACACAAGGTATCGTGCCAAAGCTGGACACTGGATCGAAAATAGGTGATTACCTTATGAGCCACACTGTACGATGGGCCGAATGGTATTTTCCTATTGTGTTAAAAGAAACCTCGACTACAACGAGAAACTAATGTGCAGCGAAAATGAACCAAAATGCTGTCGCCTTCCCTTTTAATCTCACGGTTAGGAGTTGGTGCACTCTCTGAGGGGGAAAGGGTGATTCCTGGTCAGGGAGTGGGCGATGTGTTCTGCAAAGATATCTTGCTAACAGTATTTCTGACCGATTTTCTGAAGCCGTAGGTCATTGGTTTTGTCTCAAACGTTGTTAAGAATAACATGAAACAAAGAAGTGCAGATGTTTGAAATCTGAACCAAAACCAAGATTTGATAGAAAAACTCAGTAGGACAGTGGAGAGAAACAGAGTTAATGCTTCATATCGGCAGAGCGAAGTTACTTCGACATTTCTGTATTATATTTTTGGTAAAATGATCAATTTTCCCTGTCAGGATATTTACCAAAATCTTTCATTAGCTTACAACCGTCAATGTTGAAAATTCAAAATGACTTTGTTGGCTGTAAGAATCCTTCCGGTACCCGGAGCTGGTGAAAGGCTGTGCTTAATCGTTCCCTTTTTATTCCTATTTGTTTCTGTCAGTCAGCAGCCATGTCGATTGGAGAATTGGTCCTTTCAGTATCTCCCTCTATATGCGTCTCCATCTTTCTTTCTTTCTCTGTGAATGCACCTGACCCTCTTTCACATTCTCAGACTCTCGGTCTGTCCATATTCCTCATTTCCTATTTCTGCTCTTTGAAAAGTCTGACATTCGGAGACAAATTGAGAGTGGACCAGCTAACAGGCTTACTGCCCCCTCGGGAGCATGTGTGGGATTGGGCTCACATTCTCCGAATAATGTGTCTGGCATTTTGCCTGAGGTGAGGAGTCATTCCTTCCTCCAAATATTATGATCCTTTCGAGTTCTAAATAAACTTCATAATCCACAAGAAAAGAAACCGCAATCACAGTGTGAACCACAACGACAGGAGAGCAATGAAGTATTTCCTGTTGGCGTGGAATGAATGAATGTTGACAGCAGAGAATTAGGGTGAACAGCTCTTGGTGTCTGCGCCATGACTACAACATTCACCGGCGAGTCTGCCATGTCTCCTGGCTCACCTCGTTATTCCCAACAAACTGGAAATGAACGAGGCGTAATAAAGGAGGAGTAGAAGCAGAAGTTCTTGTCAAACACAGGAAGGAAACTCCAGATTGAATTAATAGTTCGGAAGAAACAATATCCCCTGGAGGAACTAAACCAGGGAGCAGACCAGGATCACCAAAACAGGCTGACACTCAAACAGGACGCATGGTTGACTGATGAGCAACACTGACTTGGGAGATTTTGAAACAACCATGCATTTGGTAAAATACCCAGGCACCACTACGATGTGAAATCTTGGTGGGCTGTTTATGATGTAGGCAAGTTAACAAACTGAGGCACGGCACCACACCACAAGTGGTTTTATCATCCCAGTTCCTTCACCAATTGATAACAGGAACTCGGAATTGTGTTTTCTGTATTAATGTTGCTCAGTGAGAATCGCATTCAACCCCCACTTTTGCAAAGACAGTTCATTGGCTGAATGTTCTTCACTGAAATTGTACAGAAAAAGGCAATCTCCTCTTCCACTGGCTTCAAACTGATAAGTTCAACTGTTTAAACTGACAGGATAAAGAGAATGTATTCATCCTCTCGGGACCCATTAACTCTGTTAATATACACAGGGAACCTCACAAAAAGAGGAACAGGATCATTGTGCTAAACTGACCTGAACTGCGTGTGAGTTAGTGTAAACAATATGTAGTAAAGATTTGGAGTGGGGTGGACAAAATTAAATAATCACACAACATCAGGTTATAGTCCAACAGGTTTATTTGTTAGTACCAGCTTTTGGAGCGCTGTTCCTTCATCAGGTGAATGGGGAGCATTACATCAAACGACACAGAATTTATCGGAAAAGATTACAGGGTGATGCCACTGAAATTACATATTTAAAAATAAAAGTGTATTGTCTGTTCAGTCTGTATACTGTCAGAAATACCATGTTAGATTTTGTTCTTTTATATGTAAACCGTATGTAAAAATAGTTAAATTCTCAGGTAAATCTTTAACAATAGGTGCCCCCTCAGCTCAGATTCAGCCTTGAAGGTGTGAGGTTGAAATCTGCCTGTGTCCCAATGTTCTGTCGTGGCAGAAGCTGGGGATACCCTGCCTCATGGCTTTCAAGATGTATATGACATCGGCAGTGAGGTTCACACATCGGGTCCCATTGCCTAATATGATGGGACATCCTGGTGTGTTGGCTCGGTGTACCTTCGGTAGGCAGGAGAAGTCACCTGTATGAGAAATGCATGGTATGAGATTGATGGAAATCTGAAAGATGCATTTCAGAGCTTAGATCAGAGTGGTGCTGGAAAAGCACAGCAGGTCAGGCAGCATCCGAGGAGCAGGAAAATCGACGTTTCGGGCATAAGTCCCTCATCAGGATTTCGGAAGTGCCGAGCACAGAAACAGACCCTCCATTCCACCTCGTCCCTGCTGACCAGACAACCGAAATTAATCTCGCTATATTTGCCAACATTTGTCCCTTACCCCTCCAAACCCTCCCTGTCATCATCCCATCCAAATGGCTTTTAAATAGAGTCATAGAGATGTACAGCATGGAAACAGACCCTTCGGTCCAACCCGTCCCTGCCGACCAGAAATCCCAACCCAATCTAGTCCCTCCTGCCAGTACCTGGCCCATATCACTCCAAACCCTTCTTATTCTTATGCCCGTCCGAATGCCTCTTAAATGTTGCAATTGTACCAGCCTCCACCACTTCATCTGGCAGCTCTTTCCATACATGTACCACCCTATGCGAGAAAAGGTTTCCTCTTAGCTTTCCCCTCTCACTCTTAACCTATGCCCTTTAGCTCTGGACACCACGACCCCAGGAAAAACACTTTGCCTACTTACATTATCCATGCCCCTCATAATTTTGTAAACCTCTATAAGGTCACCCTTTAGTCTCCGACACTCCAGGGAAAACAGTCTCAGCCTGTTCAGCCTCTCCCCATAGCTCAAATTCCCCAACCCTGGCAACAATTCCGCACACCCAAAACCTTCTGTGCATAAAAATTGTGTCTCAGATCCATTTGTGTGTACCTGTATCTGCCTCCAGCCTGGAACCCACATTACCCTCTATCCTGTCTCCTCTCTCTAAGCCAATGGTGTCTTCATTCTGTTACTGACCCACGGGCATCAATTTTCCTCACAATTCCAATTGGGGACCTTCTCTCATCCACGTGAAGGAATTGGACCCTGGCAATTCCATTCACACTGTCTCCCATCAATCTTCATAGGATCCATATCACAGAGGTTAGACAGTGTTCCCAGCAAACACTCCCAGGGCAGAGGAAGTACAGCGTTCCAGCTTTATTTAAACTTTATTTAAGCTTTATTTAAACTGTACCCATTTAAATCTCCAGGGTTGGTAGAGAATACAGTTAGATGCAAAGTAAAACTCCCTGTACATTGCAGCTTTTCACATTCCCAAGCCATGTTCACCGTGGCGTTAGGTACTGATCAAATCTCCCACTTCCCCCATCCTGTTCACATCAAACACACTCAGGGCAGCTCCATAACTGGGTTAGATACAGTCCCGCGGCAATTTCTCCATCTGAATCGCCCAGAGTCTGGGGAGAGTGGGGTTCGATACAGAGTCAAGATCTGTCCATATTGTCCACATCGGACACTCCCAGGACAGGGACAACATGGGGCTTTATACAGAGTAAATCTCCCTCCATACTGTCCACGTCAAATACTCCCAGGACAGGTATAACATGGAGCTAGATACAGAGTAAAGATCCATTTGCACTGTACCTCCCAAACACGCACAGGATAGGGACAGCACGGGGTGAGGTACAAAGTTAGGCAGCATTGTAGACAGTGGGGATGGTACCTTAACATTACAAAGGGATATTGATAGACTGGGTGAATAGGCAAAGCTGCATCCGTTGTTCAGGTTAAATCAGTGAGTGATACATTTTTGTTCAGTGAAGACATTGAAGGATATGGGCCAAAGGAAGGGAATGTGGAGTTCGGCCACATATCAGTCATGATGCTATTGTCTGATGGTACAGGCTCGAGGGGCTGAATGGCCTCCTCCTGTTCCTATGTTACAAACTCTCCCCATCAATCACTCTCAGGGCAGGGACAGGATGGGGTTAGATGCACAATGAAGCCGCCTTTACTGTATCCCCATCAACCCCTCCAAGGACGGGGGCAGCACAGGTTTAGATAAAGAGTCCAGCTCTCTCTCTCTCTCTCCACACTGTCCCGATCAACCACTCCCGGTATTGATTAATGGAGCTTTAATATTTGAAAATGCTCATCTTGTTCTGTCATTCCTTACCCCTTAGTAACTCTGTATGTGTGTGTGTGTGGGAGAGAGAAGGGGAGAGAGAGAGAGAGAAAGAGAGAGAGAGGGCGTGACCGGGGCCCTGCATTCGTGGGTCAGGTCCTCTTGTACTCCAGTATTAAACATTATTTTCTGGATCCGTGGACCAGAAATCACAGGAAGCTAACGTGATGGTGTCATCAAATATTCGGATGGTTTGCCAATTATTCCCAGGACATGGGACTAGGGAAGTGAGGAAGCCTTGCTGTGTCTGCAGACTCAGTCTGCAGGGGGCAGTGTGTGATCAGGAAGGCAAAGGGATTGCTGTCTTCATTCGCTTATGGGATGTGAGGATCACTGGCTGGGTCCAGCATTTATCCCCCATTCCCACCAGCCCTTGAGAAGGTGGGAGGGAGCTGCCTTATTGAACGGCTGCACTCCATCAAATTAATGTTTCTGGAGAAACAGAGTGTAGCGGGAATTAAACTCCAGCTTTCTCTGTTCCTGCTCCCAACTTAAAATTCACCCGTTTAGTTTATACTGAGTTAGAGACTGGAATTTCATCGATGGTCTCAGCGAGTTTATGTATTTCAGAACACAACAGGGAGTGAGTTTCAGTCTGAAATCTAACTGAGGGATTTGAGGGACTTTATATATAGAGAAACGGGTACCAGTGAGTGAGTTACAAATCGGGGTACCGTTGTATGGTACAGTGTGGGTCACATATTGACTAACCAATACTGGGGAGCGAGTCTAATTGAGGAGTTGGGCTTTTTATATATCGAATCACAGATACTTGAGAGTGAGACACAGGCTGGAATGTGATCGAAGGATTCGAGGAGGTTTATACATTGAATAACAAATACCCAGGAGTGATTTAAGGACTGGAATCTTATAGAGATAATCGGGGTGATTCATATTTAGAATAACAGATAAATGAAAGTTAGTTCCACATTGGAATTTTATCATGGGGTTTGGGGTGTTCATTTATACAATGACAGATACTCATGAGTGGTGTACAGACTGGAATGTAATCAAGGGGATTGGGGTGCTTTACATGTGGAATAACTGAGAACCCAAATACTCTCTCTTATGCACAATCTCACTATTTTTCTCTCTCAGGTAGAATCTCATCATCTGTCTCATACATTACCAGTTTGTCACCCTCTCTCATACAGTCTCACCATGTTTCCCTCTCATATACAAACTATTTCTCTCCCACATGCACAGTCTCACTCTCTCTCTGTCAAACATAATGTCACTCTCCCTCATACTCAATCTTGCCAACTCTCTCATAGACAATCTCACTCTCCCCCATACTCAATCTCACTAACACTCTCTCCCAAACACAATCTACACCAGTATGTTCCCGACAGACAATTCATGTAAGCACAGCACTGTTATGGACTTTACAAAGTGGGAAAAGCAAGAGAGACGAGCAACATCAGTACAGTTTGTGACTATTGAACATTGGACCCAAACTAACATGTCAGATTCTCTGACCTCCCCCCCCACCACCCCCACCCCGCCCCCCAGGCCGACACAGAGGACTGGGCAAATCGTGGGTTTATTTGCTGAGGTTCTGTCTCAGAATATTCTTGCTGCTCGTGTGACTCCCAGATATAACTCTCTATGTCCATCTTCTATCTCTATATTTCCACCAAATGTGCCTATTTTTCTCTCTCTCTGTGTTTCTGACCTGACTGCAAGTGAGCATGTCTGTGTGAATGGGAGAGACCGGGCGTGTGTGTGTGTATGTGTGTGTGTGTGTGTGTGTGTGTGTGTATGTGTGTGTGTGTATGTGTGTGTGTGTGTATGTGTGTGTGTGTCTTGTGTGTGTGTGTGTGTGTGTGTGTGTGTGTGTGTGTCCATCTGAGTGAAAGGTCTGAGTGTCAATGATTCTATGATGGAGCTCCTAACTCTCTCTCACATACAGACACAATCTCACACATGAGCTGACACCTACACACGCACTAACACATACGCTAACAAACAGTAACACAGAAACACTCACACATACATGCTCATACACACACACTCTCATACACACACGTTTTCACACACCCACCCACGCACACACACACACACACACACACACACACACTTACCTTCTCTCACTCGTTCTCACTCACTCTTCCACTCAGTCGGGGTTCAGGAGGTCTATACATCAAACAACAGATGCCCGGAAGTGAGTTACAGCATTGAACCTGATTGAGGGTTCCGTGGGGATTTCCACAGAGAGTAACAGGTACCGGGGATTGAGTACAGACAGGAATCTAATTCATTTCTGGGCGATTTATATATGGAATAACATAGAGTTCAGAAGAGAGTTACAGACTTGAATCTAATCGGTGTTGGGGTGGGGAGTGGGGGTGGGGTGATGTGGGGTTTGGGAGTAGACATTGTTGTACATAATGACAGATCCCGGGGAGTGAATTACAGACTTGAATCTAATCGGTGTTGGGGTGGGGAGTGGGGGTGGGGTGGTGATGTGGGGTTCGGGAGTAGACGTTGTTATACATAATGACAGATCCCGGGGAGTGAATTATAGACTTTAATCTAATCGGTGTTGGGGTGGGGAGTGGGGGTGGGGTGGTGATGTGGGGTTCGGGAGTAGACGTTGTTATACATAATGACAGATCCCGGGGAGTGAATTACAGACTTGAATCTAATCGGTGTTGGGGTGGGGAGTGGGGGTGGGGTGGTGATGTGGGGTTCGGGAGTAGACGTTGTTATACATAATGACAGATCCCGGGGAGTGAGTTACAGACTTGAATCTAATCGGTGTTGGGGTGGGGAGTGGGGGTGGGGTGGTGATGTGGGGTTCGGGAGTAGACGTTGTTATACATAATGACAGATCCCGGGGAGTGAGTTACAGACTTGAATCTAATCGACCTTTGGGGCTTGATTCATCCACCCAGTAACTGATGCCTGGGAATGAGTTACAGGCAGGAATCTAATCAAGTGTATCAGGATGGTTTATACACAGAGTGTCAGATACCCAGGACCGTGTTACAAACTGGAATCGAACTGAATAGTTCAATGTGGTTTTTATACAGAGTAACAGTTATTCAGGAGTGAGTTATCGAGATGATAGAAATTATAGAGTCATACAGCACGGAAACAGGTCCTTCGATCCAACTGGTCCATGCTGACCCGTTTTCCTGCACTGTGCTTACCCCCATTTGCACCATTTGGGGTGTTTCAGAACAGGAAGCACAGATTTATGGAAGTGAGTTACACCTTGGAATCTAATCGATGGGTTTCATGATAGTTTTTCTACAGAATAAAAAATTACAAATCAAAATCTGACTGAGGGTTTGAGGTGGTTTATGTCGAGAGTCGTACATAAATGGAAATCAGTTACAGATTAGAATTTTATCAAGGGGTGTGGGGTGGTTTATATTTAGAATAACAGATAAACAATTGTCAGTTACAGATTGAAATCGAACTGATGGATCAAGAGGTTTATTTATAAAAAGAACATATATCCAACTGTGAGTTACAAACTGGAATCTACTTGTGGGCTTGGAGGAGGGTTATATGTAGAATAACTGATACCCGGGAGTTACTTACAGGCTGGAATCTATTCAAGGGGTTTGAGATGGTCTAGGTAAATAGCCACAGATACATGGGAGTGAGTTACATATTGGAATCCTATTGAGGAATTCAGGGTGGTTTGTATACAGAACAACAGAAACCCATGATTGAGTCACAGGTTGGAATTTAACTGAGGGTTTTGTGGTGATTTGTGCATAAAATAACAGAGACCCGAGAGTGAGGTACAGACTGGAATTCGTAAAAGTGGTCGGTCTGGTTTATACACAGAATATTAGAAATGCGAGAGTGTGTTATAGACTGGAATAGAATTGAGGGGAGTGGGTTATTTATATACAGAACAACCGTATATGAGAGGGGAGAAAACAAGGGAGAAAGTACCCACCATGGACCAACTCAACAATGAGCTGAGTCACACGGCATTCAACTGCTGTATGTGGAGGTTTCCATGTGTTCTGAAAGCTGGGAGAGAAACAGGCAGACCCTCACACAGTGAGCACCAGGCAGGAAGGGACAGGAGGAGATTCGGATTTCCAAATGGCATCAGATCAGAACAGTGTTAGATTTAAACATTGACTCGGCAGAGATAACTTGGAAAGGGAATTGGAGAGAGGTTAAATCACAGGAAGTTAACCTGTTCATTCCACCAACAAATGATGTGTTCCCAATTTTACCAGGAATTCGTGTGGGAAAGTGAGGAAAAGGTATCAGATTATTGTTAGTCTGCACTGAGACATTTTAATTGATCTGTGATCAGTTTCCTTTTATAGTCATAGAGTCATAGAGATGGACAGCATGGAAACAGACCCTTCGGTCCAACCCGTCCATGCCCACCATTATGTCTTGAAGTCATAAACTTCCCTCCTTTAGGTGACTGCCCACTTGCCTACATTGAACACCGTCCCCTCTGTTTTCCCCATTCACTGAAGATATTAATATCCTTTTATAATGGGGCGGAAGTGAGAACTGCAGATGCTGGAGGTTGAAGTCGAGGGATTCCTGATGAAGGGCTTTTGCCCGAAACGTCGATTTTCCTGCTCCTCGGATACTGCCTGAGCTGCTGTGTTTTTCCAGCACCACAATCTCGACTCCTTTTACAATAACACTACCATGCTGGTTACAGTGCTGTCTATCTCGCACTGTCTTATTTATCTTCAATCCTGTGTAACTACAATGACACCAACAAGCACACAACGTTTCATCCCACAGCTTTGTTTATTTGCAGATGCATTCTTTTCTTTTATTTGGAGACAACACACAATTTGAACTCCGAAAAGGTCAGAGTGGGATTTGATGAACACTTGATTTAGGGATGGGGCCTAACTACACAGGATTCAGACATGGAAAAGACTTTTGACACATCCCCCTCTCCCTTGCTGACAGAATTCCAGAGCCAAATGAGTAAGTCAGACATGTTAGGTGTGTTCCCGGCAGCCAGTTTGTGTTAGCACAACACTGACGTTGACTATATAAACGTGGAAAAGTAAGAGAGACTGACAATATCATTACAGTTTGAAAATATTGAACATTGGTCCCACACTAACATGTCACATTCTCTGGGTTTTTAAAATTCATTTGTGGGTCTTGGCCGTCCCTGGCTGGGCCAGCTTTGATAGCCCATCCCTATTTGCCATTGAGAAGGTGGTGCTGAGCTGTCTTCTTGAATCGCTACAGTCCACTTGCTGTGGGTTCACCCACAATGTCAATAGGGAGGGATTTCCAGGATTTTGACCCAACAACTGTGAAGGAATACTGGTATATTTCCACGTGAGGGTGGTGAGTGGCTTGGAGGGCAACTTACAGCTGGTGGTGTTCCTAAGTAGCTGCTGCCCTTGTCATAGGGTCATAGAGTCATAGAGATGTACAGCACGAAAACAGACTCTTCAGTTCTACTCGTCCATGCCGACCAGATATCCCAACCCAATCTTTTCCCACCTGCCATCACCAGATCCATATCCCTCCAAACCCTTCCTATTCATATACCCATCCAGATGCCTTTTAAATGTTGCAATTGTACTAGCCTCCACCACTTTCTCTGGCAGCTCATTCCATCTCACCCTAAAACTATGCCCTCTAGTTCCCCTCCAGGGAAGAGACTTTGTCTATTTATCCTATCCATGCCCCTCATGATTTTATAAATCTCCATAAGGTCACCCCTCAGCCTCAGGCGCTGCAGTGAAAACAGCTCCAGCCTATTCAACCTCTCTCCCTATAGCTCAAATATTCCAATCCTAGCAACATCCTTGGAAATCTTTCCTGACCACTTTCAAATTTCACACCATCTTTCCAATAGGAAGGAGACCAAAACACCACGCAATATTCCAACAATGGCCTAACCAATGTCCTGTACAGCCACAAGATGAACGCCCAACTCCTCTACTCAATACTCTGACCAATAAAGGAAAGTATACCAAGCGCCGCCTTCACTATCCTATCTAACTGTGACTCCACCTTCAACGAGCTATGAAAATGCACTCCAAGGTTCCTTTGTTCATAGAACATAGAACATAGAACATAGAACAATACAGCACAGAACAGGCCCTTTGGCCCACGATGTTGAGCCGAACTTCTATCCTAGATTAAGCACCCATCAATGTACCTATCCAAATGCCGCTTAAAGGTCGCCAATGAATCTGACTCTACCACTCCCATGGGCAGCGCATTCCATGCCCCCACCACTCTCTGGGTAAAGAACCCACCGCTGACATCTCCCCTTCCACCCTTCACCTTAAATTTATGTCCCCTTGTAACACTCTGTTGTACCCGGGGAAAAAGTTTCTGACTGTCTACTCTATCTATTCCTCTGATCATCTTATAAACCTCTATCAAGTCACCCCTCATCCTTCGCCGTTCCAACGAGAAAAGGCCGAGAACTCTCAAACTATCCTCGTACGACCTACTCTCCATTCCAGGCAACATCTTGGTAAATCTTCTCTGCACCTTCTCCAAAGCTTCCACATCTTTCCTAAAGTGAGGCGACCAGAACTGCACACAGTACTCCAAATGTGGCCTAACCAAAGTCCTGTACAGCTGCAACATCACTTCACGACTCTTGAATTCAATCCCTCTGCTAATGAACGATAATACTCCATAGGCCTTCTTACAAACTCTATCCACCTGAGTGGCAACCTTCAAAGATCTATGTACATAGACCCCAAGATCCCTCTGTTCCTCCACCTGACCAAGAACCCTACCATTAACCCTGTATTCCGCATTCTTATTTGTTCTTCCAAAATGGACAACCTCACACTTGGCAGGGTTGAACTCCATCTGCCACTCCTCAGCCCAACTCTGCATCATATCTAAGTCCCTCTGCAGCCGACAACAGCCCTCCTCACTGTCCACAACTCCACCTATCTTTGTATCATCTGCAAATTTACTGACCCACCCTTTGACTTCCTCATCTAAGTCATTAATAAAAATTACAAACAGCAGAGGACCCAGAACTGATCCCTGCGGAACTCCACTTGTAACTGGACTCCATGCTGAATATTTACCATCTACCACCACTCTCTGACTTCGACCGGTTAGCCAGTTTTCTATCCAATTGGCCAAATTTCCCTCTATCCCATGCCTCCTGACTTTCCGCATAAGCCTATCATGGGGAACCTTATCAAATGCCTTACTAAAATCAATGTACACTACATCCACTGCTCTACCCTCATCCATATGCTTGGTCACCTCCTCGAAGAATTCAATAAGACTTGTAAGGCAAAACCTACCCTTCACAAATCCGTGCTGGCTGTCCCTAATCAAGCAGTGTCTTTCCAGATACTCGTAAATCCTATCCCTCAGTACCCTTTCCATTACTTTGCCTACCACAGAAGTAAGACTAACTGGCCTGAAATTCCCGGGGTTATCCCTATTCCCTTTTTTGAACAGGGGCACAACATTCGCTACTCTCCAGTCCCCTAGTACCACCCCCGTTGGCAGTGAAGACGAGAAGATCATTGCCAACGGTACTGCAATTTCCTCTCTTGCTTCCCACATAATCCTAGGATATATCCCGTCAGGCCCGGGGGACTTGTCTATCCTCAAGTTGTTCAAAATGTCCAACACATCTTCCTTCCTAACAGGTATCTCTTCTAGCTTATCAGTCCGTTTCACACTCTCCTCTTCAACAATACGGTCCCTCTCGTTCGTAAATACTGAAGAGAAGTACTTGTTCAAGACCTCTCCTATCTCTTCCGACTCAATACACAGTCTCCCACCACTGTCCTTAATCGGACCTACCCTCGTTCTCGTCATTCTCAGGTTTCTCACATACGCATAGAATGCCTTGGGGTTATCCTTGATCCTATCCGCCAAGGATTTTTCATGCCCTCTCTTAGCTCTCCTAATCCCTTTCTTCAGGTCCCTTCTGGCTATCCTGTATCCCTCCACTGCTCTGTCTGAACCTTGTTTCCTCAACCTTATGTAAGCCTCCTTCTTCCTCTTTACTAGACATTCAACCTCCCTCGTCAACCAAGGCTCCCTCACACGACCATTTCTTTCCTGCCTGATCGGTACATACATATCAAGGACACGTCGTATCTGCTCCTTGAAAAAGTTCCACATTTCCACCACATCCTTCCCTGACAGCCTATGCTCCCAACGTATGCTCCTCAAATCCTGTCTTACAGCATCGTAATTTCCCTTCCCCCAATTGTAAAAACTTCCTTGTTGTGCGCACCTATCTCTCTTCATAACCAAGGTGAAAGTCACAGAATTGTGGTCACCATCACCAAAATGTTCACCCACTAACAAGCCCACCACTTGTCCCGGTTCATTATCGAGTACCAAATCCAATATGGCCTCCCCTCTGGTTGGACAATCTACATACTGCGTTAGAAAAGCTTCCTGGACACACTGCACAAACACCGCCCCAACCAATCTACTTGATCTAAAGAGCTTCCAATCAATATTTGGGAAGTTGAAGTCGCCCAAGACTACGACCCTGTGGCTTCTGCACCTTTCCAAAATCTGTTTCCCAATCTGTTTCTCCACATCTCTGCTGCTATTGGGGGGCCTATAATAAACACCCAACAAGGTGACTGCACCTTTCCTATTTCTGACTTCAGCCCATACTACCTCCAGAGGCAGATCCCCCTCAAACTTCCTTTCTGCAGCCGTTATACCATTTCTAATTAGCAATGCCACCCCCCCCTCCTTTTTTACCACCCTCCCTAATCTTACTGAAACATCTGTAACCAGGAACCTCCAACAGCCATTCCTGTCCCTCATCTATCCATGTTTCCGTGATGGCCACAACATCGTAGTCCCAGGTACCGATTCACGCCTTAAGTTCACCCACCTTATTTCTGATACTCCTTGCATTGAAGTATACGCACTTGAGCCCATCTCTGTGTCCGCAAGTAGTCCCTGTCAGTGCTACCTTCTCCACAGCCTCCCTACAGTCTTGGACATCCTGACACACAGCTAGCTTACTTGCTGGACTACAAGTCCGGATCCCATCCCCCTGCCAAATTAGTTTAAACCCCCCCGAAGAGTGCTAGCAAACCTACCCCCCAGGATATTGGTGCCCTTCTGGTTCAGGTGCAACCCGTCCTGTTTGTACAGGTCCCACCTTCCCCAGAATGCAGTCCAATTGTCCAAATATCTGAAGCCCTCCCTCCTACACCATCCTAGCAGCCACGTGTTCAACTGCACTCTCTCCCTATTCTTTGCCTCTCTGTCACGTGGCACCGGCAACAACCCAGAGATGACGACTCTGTCTGTCCTAGCTTTTAGCTTCCAGCCTAACTCCTTGAGCTCTTGAATGACCTCCCCACCCCTCTTCCTACCTATGTCGTTGGTGCCAATGTGTACCACGACTTCTGGCTGCACACCCTCCCCCTTAAGGATTCTGAAGACACGGTCCGAGATGTCTCGGACGCTAGCACCCGGGAGGCAACAAACCATCCGAGAGTCTCGCCCATGTCCACAGAACCGCCTGTCCGTCCCTCTAACTAGAGAGTCCCCAAGAACTAGCGCTCTCCTCCTCTCCCCCTTTCCCTTCTGAGTCTCAGAGCTACAGACCCCTTCACTGCAGCTTACACCTGCAAGGCTCTCCCCCCCAACAGTTTCCAAAGCTGTATACTTATTTTTTAGGGGAACGACCACAGGGGAACCCTGCACTGCCTGCCTCTTCCCCTTCCCACCTCTAACTGTTACCCAGCTACCTCTGTTCTCCGGCGTAACTATGTCCCTGTAGCTTCTATCGATCACCCTCTCACCCTCTCGAATAATCCTCAGCTCATCCAGCTCCAGTTCCAGTTCCCTAACTCGTTCAGTGAGGATCAGGATCTGACTGCATTTCCTGCAGACAAAGTCGGCAGGAGTATCGGTGGTCACCCCTACCTCAAACATTCTGCAGGAGGAACATTCCACCGCCTGCGCTGCCATGACTGTACACTGTCTCCAAAAACAAGAACACTGAGTCAATAACCTGTGGACTTGAAAGTTAGGTTAGAGGAGGAGGGTGGGAGGGTGGGAGGGAGGCCCTACGAAAGTAGGACCTGGGGTCTAGAACACACCCACTCAAATACTAGTCACTTACCTTCCCACCCAGCTATGCGCTCCAACCTCACTTCCGCTGCCCGCTACAGGTAAGTAATTTTGAAACAAACTGTCTTGCCTTAGCTGTAGTCTCCCGGGTTCGTTTTTCCTCGGCCGCTGCTCCCACTCAAATGAACAGCAAAACTCCCCAACATCTTACCATTAAATGTATAAGTACTGCTAACATTTGCTTTCCCAAAATGCTACACCTCACATTTCACTAAATTAATCTCCATCTACCACTTCTCAGCCCACTGGCACATCTGATCAAGATCATGTTGTAATCTGAGGTAACCTTCTTTGCTGTCCACTACACCTCCAATTTTGGTGCCATCTGCAAACTTAATAACTGTACCTGTTATGCTCACTTCCACATCATTTTTATAATGACGAAAGGTAGTAGATCCAGCACCGATCTTGTGACACTCCACTGGTCACAGGCCTCCAGACTGAAAGAACAACACTCCACCACCATTCTCTGTCTTCTACCTTTGAGCCAGGTCAGTATCCAAATGGATAATTCTTCCTGTATTCCATGAGATCTAACCTTGCTACCCAGTGTCCCATTGGGGAACCTTGTGGAATGCCTTACTGAAGTCCATATAGTTCATAACTACTGCTCTGTCCTGATACTGATTCTGATACCGATGCTGTCAGATTTGCTGAGCTTCGCCAGCTATTTCTAATTTTATTTCAGCCCCAATTCAATTGGTGATGATGATGGTGTTGTTAAGTGTGTTTGAGAATAGCGAGCACTCCAGCTGGCAGGGGGATGGGGGTATAGTGGGCAACATGGCTGCCTTCCAACCAGTTGGTATGTGTTCGGATCTCAGCCATCGCACGGTGGCACCTTTGAAGCGATGTTCAATGGAAAACCCCGAGATGAAGTCAATGAGATCCATCTATCAGAAGTTTTCCAAACGTTTGAGGATGGGATACCAGCTGCTATTACACTTCCAGAGCTGACAAAACTCTGATAGATTCTCTAAATGGTTATTTCAACAGTGAGTGATTAATCCAGGAGAGTCAGCATGGGTTTCTCAGTGAAGGTTGTACCTTGTTCAATTTGAGAGAATTTCATTGAAGGAAAAAAAGATTGATCGATGGAGAGAGTGTTTGTGATGGGGATAAAATGGATGATAGGAATCGTGCTGCATTTGTGTGTCTGGAAGAACTCAGTGAGGAGAGTGTTAGACCCTCCGATCTAAGCTGGTTCAAGTATCCTTCAGGCACAACGTTGATTGGGCTTCACTGAGACAAATCCGAAACACCGTGTGGCTGCTTTCCGTGCTGTCGTCTGTCTCCAAGTCCCTGGCTCTATCTGACAGTGTGTTCAATAAGGGGAACTGACAGGTTACATTGGTCATGGTGAAAGGTAAGGACGGACTGGTGATGCCTGGTAAAGGAACCAATTGGTAATGAGGAAATAGGATCTGTGCCACAATCTGTCCAACACTGACGTTTGCATTCTCCTTTATTAGCATCGTCTGGTTAACTCAGGGAAATAAAATGGGGAATTACCGGCAATTAGAGCGAATTCAATGAAAAGTAGGTGATGAAAATAGCCAGACTATCATTACAGTCAGCCCTCACAAATACAATGTGTGTATTATTTTGTTCAGTACTGTAACAGTTGTAGCATTCTGGCCAGATTGATAACAACGTTAGCTGCCAATTACACAGAGGTAGGGTTCTATTGAGTAGATTTGGCACAAAGTCAGAGTGAGGTAATGGTGTTCCCAGTGAGTCGCTGATGTGAACAGATCAAGTAGCACATTGTGGTTCACTGTGTGTGACAGTTTGAGAGGAACCACTCCAGCAGAATGACACATTCCCCGCTGACAGTGTCTCGATCTTGAAAGCCCACAATTATGTGTGACCCCGGGTCAGTGCAAAGGCTGTCCCTTACATTCCAATTGATCTGCCCGTCTGAAACAAGTTCATTTCTATCACTGTTGTACAGGGCACCAAGTGTGTCTCCATACTGTCCCATTCCCAATGTGGTTCAATGCTATCTGCTTCTCCCTGGGCCGGGGCAGATTCTCTTTGGTTTCTCGGCTTCTGGTTTGGGACATGGAGGTTCCATCTGTGGTCCCAATATGACCTGACCTGCCAAACATTTCTGAGCCAATACTGATGTCAGCAACTGCTTATGAATTGGGGCCCTGAAGTACTTGGGGATAGGCTGCACTTATTGTGTCGCACCTGAGCACTGAACTTTCCAAGGGATGTGTGAACGCTTCACATCTTTAAAAGAATTGTCCCAGGAATGTGGATATTAGTTGTGTTGATAGCATGGAAGAGCTGGGCATTTCTGTTTCGTTTGGAAGTGATTTTATTAAATAGATGTCCTCAAATTTGTGGGTCATCTGACCCAATAAAATGGAGTTAAGCTAACCACCCCCTCCCAGAGAGGAGGAAGGCAAACAGACACTCAGGTCAAAAGAGCAAATGGCAGAATGAGATAATTCCAAAACAAAAACAAAGAATACTTTATGAGGAGCTAAAATGATCTGCCTGAGCCCGGTTTGGAACTAGATTATCCCAGAACGGGATTGCATCAACAACTGGGAAAAGCAAATCCATACCACGGCAGGAGGGTGACAATGAGGGGACCGGAATTTCTCCAACACAGAGAGATGGGACGGACATGGTACAATGACAGGTCAACTACATTCCTACCAGGAATCTAGGATGATGGGAATTATCTGAGACATGGGGAATGACAGCCCATGGTAGAGCTACGGTCGAGGGCTCGCTAATGTCAGGGATTCATCCAATAAATGGTCATGACTGACATCATGGAGACAATGTGAGGTACATTCCCTCAACACCAAGCTGCTGGACAAAAATCCAACCCAAATTAGAAAGCAAATTTTGATGTTAGCGGGGCATTAAGGAAGAGGAAAACAAGGTAGATGCAGCAAACAAAATCACATCCATCCACGAGAAAGCAATGTCATCTCTTTATGTGAAGGCAGCATTATTACAACAGCAGGCTGCCTCTCTCTTCATAAAGTGGCGAGAATTACAAGTTTTTCTAATTAACACAGTTTCCAATGATGATTCTTCCCTCGATGAGGTCATGCGTTACCTGTCACAATCTAATTTCAGTGAGAAACATCTTCGACCAACTGGGAATGATAAAGTTGCCATCATCAGAGCTGCAACGCTAATCTCCCAGTGGAGATTACACAGAATATAATCGAAACACACAGAGAATGTAACACTGCAGAGTTTAATGTTTGCATTTTTATGTGCAGGAATAAAGGATTGTCACTCTACACTGAAAATGCATCTGCCAATTCAATTAGCCAGGAAAGTTTTCTACATGGTTCTTGCCATCATTGGTGTTCCTGGTAGTGTTTAGAAGTATTTACAATTTGTGGATGACATCTCTCCTGGTTTTCCTTGTTCATTAAGAGATTTGAATTCTGATGTAATATTCAATGTTATACCAACTCCCGAGTTGCAATATTATACAGTTAAATTAGGTATTAAAAAAGTTCTGTTGCTTCATTGCTTTACTACATGATTACACTGAGTCAAATGTAATGAACTCCTGAGTCGCACCTTAGACTGGAGGCTACCTTCAGGGAAGGAGTTATTGGAAATGGCAGCAAGTATAGAACTGCAATGGATCTTGGTGAGTCAGTGCAGTGGATCTCCTAACCCCAGTGTTCCCACATTCCTGCGTGTATCTGTGTGTGTGCAGTTGTATTGATAGCAGCACATTTCCTCCTTCCTACTTTAGGGAGCACTACAGTAAAAGGGGTTTGAGCTGGTTCATCTCCTTTACACCGTGTGGGTTTCAGATTCTGTTAGCTCTGACTGTTGGATGTTCAGAATCCACTGTCGGCTTTGGTAACTGTTGAGGAGCACGGATTGACCTTTCCAGTTATGGGAGTGATGAAGATTTGAGGAATAATTTTCTTCTTATAGAATCATGCAGCATAGAAACGGCCCCTTTGTCAATTCCTCCATCCTGACCAGATATCGCAAATTAACCTAGTCCCATTAGCCAACATTTGGCCCATATCCTTCTAAATCCTTCCTGTGCATATACCCATGCCTTTTAAATGTTTTAATTTTCCCCCCTTCCCCCCTCTCTCCGTCCCTCTTCCTTACCTCACTTCTCCTTTCCCCATCTCCTTCCCTCCCCCTCTCCTTCCCCCATCTCCTTCCTTCCCCCCTTCCCCATCTCCTTCCTTCCTCCCTCTCCTCTCCATCTCCAACTTTCCCCCTTCCTTCCCCACACTCCTTCCTCCATCTCCTTCCTTCCTCCTCTCTCCTTCCTTCCCCCCTTCCTTCCCCCTTTCCCCCATCTCCTTCCTTCCCCCTTCGTTCCGCCCCTCTCCTTCCCCCATCTTCTTCCTGGCCCCTTCCTTCCCCCCTCCTTCCCCCAATCCCCTTCCTTCCCCCTTCCTTCCCCACCCTCCTTCCCTCCATCTCCTTCCTTACCCCTTCCTTCCCCCCTCTCCATCCCCCCCTCTCCATCCCCCCTCCTTCCCGCAATCTCCTTCCTGCCCCCTTCCTTCCCCCTCCTTCCTTCCCCCTTCTTTCCCCCTCTCCTTCCATCCCCCTTCATTCCCCCTCTCCTTCCCCCATCTCCTTCCTTCCCCCTTCCTCCCCCCCTTACCCCATCTCCTTCCTTCCCCCCTCCTCCCTCATCACCTTCCTCCCATCTTCTTCCTCCCCCCTCCTTCCCCATCTCCTTCCTTCCCCCCCCTCCTTCCCCCCTCCTTCCTCCCCTCTCCTTCACCCCCATCTCCTTCCTTCCCCCCTCTGTTTCCCCTCCTCCTTCCTTCCCCCCTCCTTCACCCCTCTCTCCATACCCCTCTCCTTCCCCTGCATCTTCTTCCTTTCCCCCCTCCTTTCCCCCTCTCCTCCCCATCTCCTTTCTTCCAACCTTTCCCCACTCTCCTTCCCCCACTCTCCTTCCCCCACTCACCTTCCCCTCCCTCCTTCCTTCCCTCTTCCTTCCCACCTACTTCCCTCCCATCTCCTTCCTTCCCCCTCCTTCCCCCCTCTTGTTCCTTCCCCCCTCCCCCCCTCCTACCCCCTCTCGTTCCTTCCCCCCTCCTCCCCTCTACCTTCCACCCTCTCCTTCCTTCCCCGGCTCTTTACTTCCCCTCTCTCATTCCCCCTCTCTCCTCCTCCTTCCTTCCCCGCACTCTCCTTCCACCATCTCTCCGTCCCTCTTCCTTACCCCACCTCTCCTTCCCCCATCTCCTTTTTCCCCCTCTCCTTCCCCCATCTCCTTCCTTCCCCCCTTCCCCCATCTCCTTCCTTCCCCCCTATCCTTCCCCCCTCTCCTTCACCCCCCTTCTTCCCCGTCTCTCTTTCCCCCAACTCCTTCCTACGCCCATCTCCGTCCTTCCCCCCTCTCCTTCCCCCCTCTCCTTCCTTCCCCCTTCCTTCCACCCCTCCTTCCCCCCTCGTTCCCTCCCATATCCTTCCTTTCCCCCCTCTCCTTCCCCCACTCCTTCCTTCCCCCCTCCTTTCAACCCTCTCCTTTTCCCCCCTTCCCCCCCTCCTTCCTTCCCCCTTCCTTTCCCCCCCTCCTACTCCCTCTCCTTCCTTCCTTCCCCCTTCCACCCCTCCTCCTTCACCCCTCTCCTTCCTTCCCTGGCTCTTTCCTTCCCCCCTCTCTCCTTCCCCGCTCTCTCCTCCCCCTTCCTTCCCCCCCTCCTTCCCCCTCTCTCCGTCCCTCTTCCTTACCTCACCTCTCCTTCCCCATCTCCTTCCTTCCCCTTCTCCTTCCCCCATCTCCTTCCTTCCCCCCTTCCCCCCAACTCCTTCCTTCCCCCCTCTCCCATCACCCCTCCTCCCCCCCCTCTCTTTCCCCGCATCTCCTTCCTTCCCCCCCATCTCCGTCCTTCCCCCCTATCACCGTCCTTCCCCCCATCTCCTTCTTCCCCCCATCTCCTTCCCCTCCTCCTTCCCCCCTCCTTCCCCATCTCCTTCCCCCCTCTCCTTCCACCTTCCTTCCCCCTTCCTTCCCTCTCCTTCCTCCACCGTCCTTCACCCCCCTCTCCTTCCTTCTCCCCATCTCCTTCCTCCCCCCATCACCTTCCTTCCCCCCAACTCCTTCCTTCAACACATCTCCTTACCCCCTCCTCCCCCTTCACTGCCACCGCCTTCCTTCCCCCCATCTCCTCCCCCCTCCTTACCCCCTCTCCTTCCCCCATCTGCTTCCCCCTTCCTTCACCCCTCTCCTTCCCCTTCTTTCCTTCCCCCTAACTTCCCCCCGTCCCCCATCTCCTTCCGTCTTCCTTCCTTCGTCCCCCTCTCCTTCCCCCCATCTCCTTCCTTCCCCCCTCTCCTCTCCATCCCCAACTTTCCCCCTTCCTTCCCCACACTCCTTCCTCCATCTCCTTCCTTCCTCCTCTCTCCTTCCATCCCCCCTTCCTTCCCCCCTTCCCCATCTCCTTCATTCCCCCTTCCTTCCGCCCCTCTCCTTCCCCCATCTTCTTCCTGCCCCCTTCCTTCCCCCCACCTTCCCCCAATCCCCTTCCTTCCCCCTTCCTTCCCCACCCTCCTTCCCTCCATCTCCTTCTTTCCCCCTTCCTTCCCCTCCTCCTTCCCCCTCTCTCCGTCCCTCTTCCTTACCTCACCTCTCCTTCCCCCATCTCCTTCCTTCCCCTTCTCCTTCCCCATCTCCTTCCTTCCCCCCTTCCCCCCATCTCCTTCCTTCCCCCCTCTCCCATCCCCCCTCCTCCCCCCTCTCTTTCCCCGCATCTCCTTCCTTCCCCCTTCCTTCCCCCCTCTCCATCCCCCCTCCATCCCCCCATCTCCTTCCTTACCCCCCTCCTTCCCCCAATCTCCTTCCTTCCCCCTTCCTTCCCCCTCCTTCCTTCCCCCTTCTTTCCCCCTCCTTCCTTCCCCCTTCATTCCCCCTCTCCTTCCCCCATCTCC